>NW_027104428.1:213308-405164 GCF_902728285.1 Clytia hemisphaerica | reverse complement strand
GTTTACTGACTCTCAGCAAAAAAATGTGCCGCAAAACTTCTAAAGGGATTCATGAAAAAATAACCCGGCGCTTTTTAATGAAATTAACGTTTTCAAAAACTTTGAGAAATTGCCTAAAATTTGAGCCATAGATGAAAAAATTTGAGCCAAGCCAACCTTG
This sequence comes from Clytia hemisphaerica, assembly GCF_902728285.1. Lineage (NCBI taxonomy): Eukaryota > Metazoa > Cnidaria > Hydrozoa > Leptothecata > Clytiidae > Clytia > Clytia hemisphaerica. Next base: position 405,004 of record NW_027104428.1, on the reverse strand, counting down.
AAAACTAATTTGAAGATCAACTTCCCAATAAAAAGATCTACAGGGGAGGCGGAACCCACCTAGATCCGCGCACCACCAGATAGGCTGTTTCCCGGAAATTTTACCGGACCTCAAACAATGACCCATTTACATGTGCAGAATTATTTTTACTTTAGCGTATAAACAAGGCCTTAAAAATCGAAGCGCTGTCTCGGGAATTGAATGACAAATGTTGGTTGGTTGATTTTGGCTGCTGCACGTTTTATTTTGTTTGCTTGTTGTGCAAATACATCCTGTAGATGACTGATGTTGTTTTTTCTGAAAGCTAGATTTCCTAGTGTGACTAACTGTTAAGAAAGTGAAATTTTGGTACTCAAAATTCGATTGTTAATAGATAAATGGTCGTTCGATTACTTCGATTACTTCGATCATTATCGGTTACTTAAATTACTTCGATCATTATCGATTACTTCGATCATTATCGATTACTTCGATAATCGAATTTATCGATTAGTACCGTCTGGTGCTATTTATGTTAAGGGCAATATTAACGACTCCAGAAGTCCCCAACTTTTGTTGATCTCAAACCAAATGTTTCATTTGAACCCTTCTAACTTTTCTAAATTTTTCTTTTTTCTTTTGTCTTTTCAATTCAATCGAAAGATATTGGACACGAGAGGCTAGGTAGGCTTTTCCAACGTTTTTTAGTTTTCTACAAGAAGAGACGAAAAGACGGGGGCTAACGAATGAGTTACATTACAATTTGTTACCGTCAATTTGTTTCATTCAAAATGACGGATGCCGATTGGAGAATTAGAGAATGTGCCCGCTGCCTAACCGCTTATTGCCCGATGGGATTAACAAATAACATAACAAGTGTGTAACTTGCCGCGCGACCGACGAGTGATGTTCAAAGTTTGATGCCTTTTTCCCTCGAGGGCAAAATTTTATCAGTGTAACATTTTCATGAATTGTAATGGCTTTCCTTCAGTCAAGGTTGGAATTCTTTCCTCAATACTCGTGTGTATTTGTATTTTTTACGACATACCCTACTGTTGTTATTAAAATATATTCATTATTGAAAAATTACCTACTTTACTATGTGAAACTCGTTTTATTGTAAATGATAAATGTTTATACATCTCATGAGAAATACATATGTTAATTACCTTACACTATCAGAAATTTACTTGCCCCCGGATTTTTCAAAGAAACAAAAAATTTACTTTGTGGTGAAAAGTCTACCTAGCCTCCAATATCTTTCAACTGAGTTGTTATTTTCGAAAAAGAATTTCACAGCTGACATGGGCAAGGATTGAAGTTTCTCAAGCTCAAAAAAGGTGGTTATGGCATTGCTAGATAAAAAGCTGATTTTTTGGACCTACCTGGAGGACCTTTAATTTGACTGTTGTCCGTTCGTCTGTTACAAGCTTTTCTCGGGATCGGCTCATTATTTTTTTAAATTTTTTGCACAGTGATGCAAAGTGGTGATTCCCAAAAAGTGACGTAGCCTAATTTTCAAAAAAAAGATTTTTTGGGCAAATTTGGGCCAAAGAGTGCCTAAAAATGGGATTTTTAGACTTTGTGTGAAATTGCTTCATAAGTTTTTTCTGATTTTATGCATAGAGATGGAGGGCAAGGTTCTCTAAAAAGTGGCTGAAGCAGTTTTTTTCGGAAAATTTGTTTTTGGCCGTAAAAATCTGATTTTCTTATTTGGGGAAATTCCCTTCATTTTTAGGGAAAAAGAGCATTTCTGGCGATTGGATCGATATTCTTTTCTGATTTTTTGCAATATTTAAAATCTGAAGTCCAATTTTCAATCAATATAATTTTTTGGGGCAAATTTGGGCCAAAATGTGCCTAAAAATGGGGTTTTCTGGACTTTGTGTGGAAATGCTTCATTACTTCTTTCAAATTTTTTGGACAAAGGCAAGGTTCTCTAAAACGCAACTCAAGCCTTTTTTTCCAGAAATTTTTTTTGGCCGTAAAAATCGGATTTTCTTATTTGGGGAATTCCCTTATTATATGTCATTTCTAGGAAAAAATTTTACTGCCTTAAAATGTTTTTTTTTTGCTGCCATAAAAAAAAAACAAGCAAAGTTTAATCCTAAAAAAGGGATAAGTTAAGTTCATCACTTTTCATTTCTAGATTTATGTCAGTGGAAGATTATTAAAGAAAAGAAGATGAACAAAAGAAACGTGAACAAGAAATTTGCACAATCGTTCCAGGGTAATTTTGGTAAGAATGATTCCGATTCAAAGGAAGGAAATGTGCCTTATGCCATACTCAAAGCTGCTCGTCACAGTGGTCAACTAAATCTTTCTGGTCGCTCACTTACCTCCGTCCCAGACAAAGTTTACAGGATCAATATTGATGTCCCAGATGAGGCAAAAAGTACATCTATGGCTGACACTGATGAGAGATGGTGGGATCAAGTTGATTTGCGAAAACTGATTCTTGCCTCCAATCAACTGTCAGAGATTTCTGGAGAAATCAAGAATTTGCCAGTCTTGAATGTTTTAGATATCCATGATAATGTGATTGAAAAACTTCCTGAAGAAATCGGAGAGCTAAAGGAGCTTTCAAAACTTCATTTGAGTCATAACAAACTCTCATGTTTTCCAAATTCATTTTGTAATCTTGTTGCATTGAAATCCTTGTTGTTGTCAGGTAATGTCATTGAAAAACTTCCTGAAGATATTGGATATTTAGTAAATGTTGAGGAGCTTGACTTGGCTCAGAATAAGTTGACTGGTCTTCCTGAAAGCATTGGCAACATGAAATGCTTGAAAAAGCTCAATCTTACAAAAAATCAAATCACTGATCTACCTGTTACATTTGAATACTTGACTGGTTTACGTGATTTAGATTTAAGCTCAAATAAGTTGACAACACTTCCATCTGGCTTTGGGAAATTGACATCACTTGAAATTGTTGAATGTCGATATAATTGATAAGTTCAATTTCTAAGTTTACAGAAAGTGCAAACATCAAACAACTTTTTCTTGGCTATAATCGTTTGCGAGAACTTCCGGAAGAAATCTTTGGGGATTTCCCACAGTTGGTGTCATTAGATTTGAGAGACAACTCAATCTCCAAACTTCCAGAAAGTCTTCTTGAACTGAAGATGCTTGAAAGGATTGACCTTACAAATAATAACATTTCTGGTTTGCCGTATGTTTTGGGCCATATGAAATTGAAAGCTCTTACTTTGGATGGAAATCCTATGCGTGGAATTAGGCGTGATATCATAGCTAGAGGAACTCAAGCAATTCTTGAATATTTGCGTAGCCGTATGCCTATCCCTGAGCCTAAAGAAGAGATAGTTGAAAGTCCCAAGAAGAGTGAAACTGTTGCTGACAATAACTCAACCAATGAATCACAAATCAAACCAGCACGTTTCGATGGAGAATCTAAAGTTCAAAGCAGTGACGCCAATAAGCAAAACCATCCCAAAGAACCTAGCAAAGCTGTTGTTGACCAATATCTCATTGCAACCACCAAAGTTTTAACTCATAACAATGGCTCTTTAAACATTCCTGAATCTGTTTGGCTCCCTGGTGCAAAAATCTCTAACATCAATTTCTCCAAAAATACACTATCAGAGTTTCCTTCAGAAATTATGCAATATAAAGAAAGTTTGTCTGAGATTAACATTTCCCACAACAGAATAACTGCACTACCAGCATTGATTGGTGATTTATCCAAGCTTACATTTATTGATCTCAGCAACAACATGCTACAGACATTACCAGAGGAAATCAAAGTTTTACCACATTTGCTTCAAATCGTACTTTCCTTCAACAGATTCACTACCATGCCCAAGCCCATGTTTGAAATGAAAAGTCTCCAAACAATTTTAATGGCAAATAACCAGTTAAGTGATATAGATGTTGATGGACTTTTACAGTTGAAAACTGTGCAAACACTCGATCTCTCCAATAATAACATTGCCAGAATACCTCCGCAACTTGGAAATGTTGAATGGCTAAAATCGCTCAACTTAGATGGAAACTCTTTCCGATCACCTCGTCCACAAATCTTGATGAAAGGTACACAATTTATTCTAGGATATCTCCGAGATAGAATCCCTACTTGAACAGATTGAACTGAAGAGATTGATTTCTGATGAGCCGTGATAAAATGTTCAGTTTTTTTTCAGATTTTTAGTCATTATTTCCCTGATCTTATTGAGTAGACATTAGTTTTGTGGACAAATTTTCAGAATCAACTTTTAGTTGTTTCTTTATTGCAATATATTGAAGCTGCTTCCACCAGTTGCTTTTAAATTATTTTGTAATCTAACTTTCTATACTCAAAAAAGAGAATGAGTTGTTGACACTCTTGTAGGCAAAAATTATCTTATTTTTTAAATTTTGTCTCTTGGGTTTGTTTGTTATCTTTGGATCTAAAATGGTTTCTTTTTGGAAATGGAAATTTTTTGATCTAATTCATTCTAGAAGGTTTTAAAATTATTCGACAACCAAGTCAGCAATTTAAATAATGGGTCATTTTAGAGACAGTGCAGTATTATTATTTTTCTTTAAAATACTTTTTTATTTTGCATTTTATACTAGGCAGAATTTTTTTCCAATTTAATATTTATAGTTAGAATTTCAGTTGTTGATCTATTTTTATTTCTGTTCATTTCCATTTCCATTCAAAATGATACTAGCTTCCCCTTGTCGACCGACGGGGGTGCTCCGCTGAGGTTCGAAAAATGGACCCTACGTGGGACTCGAAATCTGCGAAAAAAGTGACCCTGAATGGGACTGAAGTTCCAAAATTTTCTCAAATTTTCTACTTTTTCCCCAAATTTTCCAAAAAAAGGCACCCTACGAGGGACTGATTTTTCTGCTTTGGTGTTTTTGCGACCCTACCTGGGACTCGTGGAGGTTAAAAAAGGTACCCTGACCAGCGGAGCATCCCCGTAACCCATCTTGCCCTAGTACCCCCCCCCCCCCCCCCCCCCCCCCCGGGACTAGCTTTCATTTGAAAACCGTTTTTGCTCATTTCATTACTCCTGGCGTTTTTCTAGCCAATTTGTTAATACTCAATCTGATTGTTACTGACATTGACTGTTTTTCAAAAAAGAAGAGTTGGATAAGCGGATGTAGGTAGTCAATGGCCACTACACGTCGGTAGTCAATGGCCATTACACGTCGGTAGTCAATGGCCACTGCACGTCGGTAGTCAATGGCCACTACACGTCGGTAGTCAATGGCTACTGCACGTCGGTAGTCAATGGCCACTGCACGTTGGTAGTCAATGGCCATTGCACGTGAACTTTTCAGACTCTAATTCAAATAGTAATTTCTGATTTGAGGTTTTTTGGATAAATATTTTTTTGTGAGGCTGTTCTATTCCTTGGTATATAGAAAAAAAAACTGGTAGAGTGGATGTTTTATTAAATTTCTAGTTCTACCCTCTTTTTGCACACAAAATACAACTCACTTATACTTTAAGTAAAATATTGATAGTTTTCTCTGATTGTTATCATAGTATATTAAAAATTATAAATTTAGAATTTTGATTTATCGTATGAAAATAATCACATAGTTTCTGCAATAGTTTGTCCTTTAATTTAGATCCCAGGCATCATGTTTAGGATTGACTGGCTCCCATTTTTTTTCAAAGTTTTGAATATTTTTTAATACTTTGTACTTCAATCTACTTAAGCCTGAAACTACTGAAATTTACTTATTGCCTTATTAAAGTGTACCCTGAAGCTATTGATTGTTTACCCTGTATTATTTTCTCTGTTGAATACTTTTTTAAAGCACATGCACTTTTTCTTTTAGCACGCACTTATGAATAAAATAAAAAAGGAGTAGCTATGTTACAACAAATGACATTAGCGAAATATCCGAGAATACAAAATGACATTATGACGTAATTGGAAAATCCAATCAGCATGGATGGTGGAGTGTTCTTACACGATGATACTTGTATATCGGTATGTTTTAGTTTTATATCAATTCCCAATTCTCACATTTCCAACCTATCCTTATATCAAAAGGAAACCTCATTTCTTAAAAGAAAACTTAAAATTTATATCAACCAGTGGACTTTGAAAGGTTTGATATTTGGTATTTGGCCATTCAAAGCCATTAGTTGGTATAAAAAGGATTACAGCAAAACGAAAAATAATCCACATTTCCAACCTATTATTTTCTCAAAAGAAAACTTAACATTTATATCAACCAGTGGACTTTGAAAGGTTTGATATTTGGTATTTTGCCATTCGAAGCCATTAGTTGGTATAAAAAGGATTACAGCAAGACGGAAAATGATACACATTTCCAACCTAACCATGTCTCAAAAGAGGAAACCTCATGGGAAAGTGATTACTATGATATTTTAGTGATAGTAACATTTATCTCAACCAATGGACTTTGAAAGGTTTGATATTTGGTATTTGGCCATTCAAAGCCATTAGTTGGTATAAAAAGGATTACAGCAAAACGAAAAATAATCCACATTTCCAACCTATTATTTTCTCAAAAGAAAACTTAACATTTATATCAACCAGTGGACTTTGAAAGGTTTGATATTTGGTATTCGGCCATTCAAAGCCATTAGTTAGTATAAAAAGGATTACTGTTTGCAAAACAGAAAACTAAAGAAAATTATCCTACCCCTACTGTTTTTTCAATAATTTCAAGACGATTTCATACATATTTGCAAATTGAAATCCATCATTTATATCAGAGAAGTGTAAAGGGATAGAAAAATAGCTTTTTGAAAACAATGGAACTAACGTCATGTACCAAGTCCTCTGCCCTTAGGTTTGTTTGTTTCGGTTTATGGATTTCTTTTGTTGTTGATCAAAAAAATCCGCATAATTAGCGTGATGTGACGAGACTCTTTTTGTTTTCAAATTTTTTTGAGTCTAATTATGCGTTGGTGGCTTATATTTTGGGAACACCTCGCTCAGACCGAAAGATACCTATATTTTCTTGCTCAGAATATTCTAGCGTTTCTAATGATATAACGGTATCACGACGGCGTAATTATATAAAAAGCTATAAAGTGCGAGAAAAAATGAGAAATCAAATCTGTTTTTTATGAATTTCTTGCAAATTTTCTCGAAATAACTTGATATCATCGTGATGAGAACTTTTCCGACTACAAGTTAGTGTAAAATTTGTTACTGGATACTGAAAACGAAAAATACCAATTCACTTTTATAAACATAGCCATGTAGAAACCAGCCCTCGTTGCAAGACGAGACGTTTTTTTGAACATTTTTAACTACCTATAATTAAAACTTAATTAAAGCTAAAACAAAGGAACAAAGAACACTTTGGGTAATCAGAGAGGCACTTTTTCTATTCCTATCCATTTCTCTTTTTACCTTTCTTACCAACTATTTATTACATTGTCATTATCGGACAGATCCATAACCCAGGTTATTTATTATTCAGTGTAGAGCTATTTCATATCTATTTTTGAGGGGGTCTAAATATTTTATGATATATTATTTTTTCCTCTTTTGCTAGGAAAAAAATGTTCCTTTTCTGTATTTAAAAACAAGGAACAAGTTACTTTGGTTTTCATAATTTGTATAATGTTGTAACTTTTTCTGAATGTTTTTTTCATAATTGGAAAAGATCTCGTATGCTATTCTAATACTCTACACTGAAGAACTGAGCCCCTTTGGTAAGTATAAGGCGAGGCCAATTTTGATTAGTTGTTTTACGGGCCCGACCGACCCTGAAATCGAAATAAAAAAATTGAAATAAAAATAAAGTTGATTTTGGTAGTACATTTTATTTTTAATGCTTTTACAGACTGCAAAATTTTCAAAACTTTGATATTTTTTCCAAGGTTTTTTAGAATTTCATGTTCAATTTTTCATTTTATCCATGAATTCGAGCTCTTTGTGTCTTTTTATTTTCTATTTTGCATTTTTATCAAGATGTAGTAGTTTTTGCTGCCTTTTTAGGAGATTTCATAGGAGAAATTCTACTTTTATTTTAATTTTTTCGCCGACTGACCTCTTTTTTGGGTAGCTTGGCCCGTAAAACAACAAATTTAATTAGTCTCGCCTGAAATGTTTAGCTTGAGCGTTCTTTTCATGTGTTTATTTTTTTTGTTTTTATTGTGATCATTATTATTATCCTATTGGCTGGATCCAAAACCTTTTATCTATAACTTATATTCGGACCAAACTGCTTGGTAAAATCTTAAAGTGATAGATAAATTATTAACCTACAATATTATGTTTAAAGTGTACATTATCCTATGGGCAGGATCTTGGAGTGCATTACACGTTTTTTTATAAGGACATCCAAAATATTTAAAGCCTTCGAAGTTTCTTAACTTTTGAGTTTTAAACCTAAAAATGTTCTTAACATGTTCTTATTTTCACCATTTTGTGAGTATTTCTGTCCATTTTCTTAAGAAATTGGATGTTTAGATGCTTTGTTCGACTAGGGTGAGTGCTTTTCATCGTGTAGACCAGGGACTAGACAGGTCGAAACCACTGACCTTTATATACCCTGGACCATGCTTCTCAATCCCATCTTTGATCGGAGTTTTTTGAAAAGTGGTACCCTAATGGCGGCACTACTCGATATCAGTGTAAATGCATCGAGAGCGCTAGGTCTACTTTTCCTCAATTTTTTTGATGATGTAGCGACGTTAGACGTTGATTTTTAACATTGCAATTGCTTCTTCTCGGGTACCAATTCCAAAAAAACTCCAATCAAAGATGGCAGATATTGCTTGGTCCAGGGATATATAAAGGTCAGTGGTCGAAACACATTACTGTATAAATACCGAGTTTATGTATTTGTTCTTTTGAGGACGGTAGGGTGACTGGAGCGATTTGGAATAACCCGCAATTCCGCCCCGCAAAATCGAGGACGGTAAAAGTGCTGATTTACCGTCGTCCTCAGCTGGTCAGGATCTACTCAAATTAGAACCTTGCCGTCTCCGTCGCTGAAAAACACACATACATAAACTCGCTAATGAGCATAGATGACGGTGAGTGCTTTTCAAAATCAGAACTCCTTCTCATTTGAAGTGAAAAGTATATCCAAGCATGTTTCACAAAAATAATGTATCCTTTTACTTGCTCTTCAGGATAAAGAGCGCCATATACGATTTGTGAGCTGAACAGAAACACAATCTTCATAAAGATGGCGGAGATCTCTTACGCAGATGCTGCAAAAACAATGCCTGAAAACGTGGAGGAGATGTGGGAACTAGTGGAGAAAACCTCGTTAAAGGAATCCTTTGAAGTGCTTCCCGTTAAAAATCGTCGCGGATGGAGAACAATTCGAATATTCGTCTCCAGCACTTTCAAAGACTTTCTAAACGAACGAGAAATTCTCGTGAAAGAATTATTTCCTGACTTACGCCTTTGGTGTGAGGAAAGAAAACTTCGATTGATTGAGTGTGATTTGAAATGGGGTGTTCCTATAGGTACCACTGGAAGTGAAACCATTCAAATATGTTTAGGGGAGTTGGATCGTTGTTGCGAGGAGAATCATGTGCCGTTCTTTTTGAATTTATGTGCAGAGCGTGTGGGTTGGATCCCGACTTCAGAGGAACTGACCGCCAACCTGACTTTTCATTATGGTTGGGTACATGGTCTATCCATTACAGGTCAGTTTCAAACTTTTTTTAATTATATCAAGTTTTTTTTACAAATCCGCAAACCTTTCATTAAAATCCTGGAGTGATTTCATCGTTGATCGGAGCTTTAAATAATTTCGGTTTTGAAGTCACATAAGGGTTGAAACCAGCAGCTTATAAAATAAAATAACATCTTAAGAAATTGTCTCCAAGGTTGGAAATCAACTCTCTCTATTTCGAACCTCTATAATTCGAATCATTCTGTCATTCAAACTTAAATATCGGTCCCCTCAGCTAGAAATTAGCGTAAAATGTTCTCTTTATAGTTCAAATATTTCTTTAATTCGAGGAAAAAATATAGCCCCATGAAGATCGAATTAGAGTAAGGCAACTATATAAAACTCACGACGTCATAAGTGGCAAAATAAATGTTATGAAGCTATTGTCCCAGTTAGAAGATTAGTCAGATTAAATTCTACTCCGGGAGGAATAGTTTATCGGTTCTCATTTTTTTTCAAATTCTTTCCCTCTAGGAATTCTTGTTAAGTTCTTCATCCCTTTGCATACTTGCATACTTTCTTGTCTTCCATCTCCCAATTCGATTTGCGTAAGGGATCATCACTAAACAGATTCGAATGTTTGCTTCCATAATAGTGGAAATTACGTAACATAACCAAACAAGAAAGAACCTTCATTCTGTCTTTAGACCTTCTCCTCCCATTTTTCCTATGTATATTGTATTTTGTCTTTAGAAATGGAGATTGTGCACGGCGCCTTGAGAAAAATGAATCCAAATGCTCTGTTCATGATTCGTGAAGCTGATTCGTTGGAAGGGCTTCCTGATCATATTGTTGAAGCTTTCAAGGAATCAAATGAACGAAGTGTAGAGAAACTGAGCATGTTAAAAACCAAGGTGGCTGAAGCATTCCCGAGTAATCATCATTTTTACCAAGTCAAGGGGAATTATGTGAAGGACGATGACAACCGAGAAAATGTCACTTTCGAGGGTCTCAATGGAGATTTTTATCAGAAAGTATTTTCTTTTTTCAAAGAACGCATTGAAATGTTGTACCCGCTTGAAGATTCACCCGAGGATCCAATAGAGGTACAAAGGGAAGCGCACTTGACCTTTATGGAAACACGTTCGAAAAGCGTGCTTGGTCGAGATCAACAACTTGGTGAAATACAGTACTATATTAGGAACGATCAGACTAATTCACCCCTTGTTCTGGTTGGACAGAGCGGTGCCGGGAAATCTTCAATTATTGCCCGAAGTGCACGAGACGTGTGTGATATGATAGATGACGGACAGCTATCCGGGAAAGTGTTTGTCCATTTTGTTGGTGCAACACCTGGATCCACCGACCTTGTCTCGTTCCTGAAACGGATCGTTGCCGAGTTGAGTCCAGACAATAAAGAGAGTATATCTGATCTTCAAGGTTATGTGCAGCTGGTTTGTCGATTGTTGTCGAAGGAGGAAATTGGACCCGTGTATCTGTTCATCGACGCAATTAACCAGATGGACGAAGACAAGCAATACTATCTCGCCCGTTGGTTACCATGCCAACTTGCTCAAAACATACGTGTTGTAATCTCAACCATTGAAAAAACCGATACCCACCAAATTCTAACGAAGTTTGTTCCCACCCCGAAAGAAATTGCTTGCGGCCCCTTAGACGAAACAGCACGCGAAGAAATCGTCCGCAACATTTTACGCGATTACACCAAAGAACTACATCTAGATCAAATGAGATTATTGATATCCAAAAAGGGCTCGTCCAACCCTCTTTGGCTAGCCGTTGCTTGTGAGGAACTCCGTGTGGAAGCAGTGTTCGAAACGGTGACGTCAATGATCGAAGCATTTCCCAATGAGCTTATTGACATGGAGGTTAACTTAATCAATCGGTTAGTACGTGGTGAGAACGGAGATCAGATCAAAAGCGCACTTCTCCTTCTCGAAGTTTCGCGACATGGATTGCTTGAAACGGAACTCATGGAACTCCTGGCTGAGAAAAATCTTCATCTAGTTGGAAGTACCTTTGAGGAAGGCAATGAGAATGGCAAGGTTAAACCCGGCTGTAAGAACACAATACCGGCTCGTGATTGGGCTATCATTTATCGTAACATCAAGCAGCTTCTTCGACCGTGTGGTAATCTTGGAGATGGTAGATTAGATTTCTATCATCGATCATTGAGTAAAGCCGTTCGTAAACAGTTCCTAAGTGGTTCGCCTGGTGAACAGAAAAAGCACGTGTACGAGCACTGGCATCGTGTGTTGGCGGATTATTTCGAGAAAGCGACGGACGATGATCGAAGAGCGGAGGAACTACCGTATCATTTAGAGCAACTCTCCGATTCTGCTCGTTTAGAGAAATGTCTTATCGACTGGAATATCTTTAATCGTCTGTATGATGAGCATTTTGCTGTTGAATTGATCAGGTTTTGGAAGGCTGCTGGTGGCTATGAGGCAGCTGCTCACAGATACACAGATTCCCTTGCTCAACTGAAAGAAACAGAAATATCACGCACTGAGTTCTCTGAGCAGCAATACAAGGTGGCAAACTTTCTGAAGGCAGGAGGGCAATTCAGACAAGCTCATGCAATGATGCTAGAAAGGTAAGGATATTGTATCTCAATTTAGTTTGGCATGTGGTTAGTTACATAGTTAAGCCATGGGTACACAAAATGCTAAATGCCGTGACCAAACTTCTTATTTCTTTTGGTCGATTCGACAGAGAAGGAGAGAGCAGGAATAAAATGTCAAAGAACCTCGAAAAACAGGCAGATTTAGCTTTTTACTAGATTTGGAGTACGCCAAACTCTCATGTGCGAGTTGTGCTTTTGCTCGAAGATGCTGTCGAAAAGATATTGTTTCCTAAAAAAAAAGCGGTACAGATTTTATATATATGAAACTATCTATCTATCTTACTAATTTCGGGATATTTACAATAATATCGGAATTCTAGTTTAAGCAATGAATGCATAACTTAGGTAGCTCAAATACTAATAAAAAATAAAAATATTAAATAAAGTAATTAGGAAATCTATATATTAATAGCGGTGCTTCGTGTGTCTGTGTGTCACCACTTTCATTTTCGCTTTCTTTGTGTTTTAAAATTATGACTTTTAGTCTCTTGCTCCACAAATTTGTTCTATTGGATTCGCGCCATTAGCAAAAGATCGGATATAGAGCTTGGTTTAGACTTTACTCAGCCTTTGTTTTGAAATTTAAGGCCCATCTACATTTAGTAATTTTAATTTCTGCCCAGAGTTGCCTTTTTCTCTCCACTTTCGTTTTAAATGTTTTCGAATGTATTTAACGATCGTATTTATTAATGACATTCGAATTTTGTTAAAAAAAAAACAATTTCATTTTATAGAAAATAATATTTCAAAAGTAAATCAAAAGATAAAAATCAAAAAATTGTGGACAACACAGCATTCAAAGGGCGATATAAAGCATAAGAAAAAAATAGTTCACTTCTTTTTTCTTATAAAAATATTCAAGTCGTCGTTACTGCTAAAAGTGTGTACGTCATTTTTTATGTTTAAATTCGAAAAGTTATGACAAGGGTTTAAAAAGGCAACTTAGAATTGTCTTATATTTTTTGATCTGATAAAAACAAAGAGTTGCACTATTCTTTGTGACCTTCCCACTTTTTCCTGAAAAATTGTCATTTCGTAAACTGGGCAGCATATTCAACACGAGCGAAGTGAGAAAAGTAACTAACAGCAGAGTCGTTTCAAACGACACTGGTAGAGTAAACGATGCTCGCTTTCTGATAACTTTTGACTTAAACAAAAAATTATGTCACGGGGGGACAGTACACGATCAAAATATTAATTAAAAGATAAGACACCCGGGAAAGGTTAGAGTTAAACGTTGTAGATATTTCTTTTTTTTATTTGATCACTTTTTAAGCCAGCTTCAACATCCAAAGGACTTTTAGTGCGTTCAGCTACAGCTTACGGCGTGCGACGCCGGGTACCGGCTAGTAGGTAATAAAACTGATATTAATTACGAGGAGTTTAATTTATGATGAATAAAAATAGTCAAATCCCTTTCTGCTCTTTTGCAAAACCTTGCAGTGCATTACGCCTATCTTGAAAACATACCCGTAGCCGATCAACTTGCCTGGCGTTCCGTTTATATATATTTTTGATAAACTTGACTGTTTATTTTTTATCTCCCTAGTATTGCAATCGAGGAAACAGAGAATACAGTGAAGATCGATCCGTTTCGTGTGGCACAAATGTGTCATTGGACGGCATATTGTAAGCGTGCCTTGTCATTCAAGGAGCCCACATCTGAAGAGAAAATCAAAAGTTTTGAAGAAGCCATCGAAACCTATCATAAAAGTAACGCGTTTCTTGACGGTTTAACGTGTGAAGAAAGTGAAGTTTTGCGAGGAAGAAGTAACTGTGGTAAGATTCATCTCCTTTTTTCTCAATAAAAATCTATACGCTCTTTTTTATAAGAACCAGTATTTTTTTATGACACTCGGCTTTTCTTACTTCCTACTTGGCCCTTTGATCCTGAAATTGTTCTTATCCTGCTTTTTCTTTAGGGCAGTTTGAGGTTAGGCTTCATCCCTAATTTTTACTAACTTTGACCATTATAATATTTGCTTGAAATTCAGCAATTCCAAACTTGAATTGTTCTTCAGTTTTGACGATTTTGCAGCTTGACATTCCATTACAACTAATGTACAATATGACATTTAAACTGTTGCCAATTGTGAACGGTTCTCCGACTGCGAATATTCAATGAATCGTTCTCTCAAAGATTTTAAAAGAAGCACACCAAACATTACCCCATAGATTCCCCCAAGGTAAAAGCAAACAAAAATTTCAGGCAGATATTTCGCCAGCCTAAAAGAAACACGCCAAATATACCCCACAGATTCCCCAAGGTAAAAGCAAACAAAAATTTCAGGCAGATATTTCCCCAGCCTAAAAGAAACACGCCAAATATACCCCACAGATCCCCCAAGGTAAAAGCAAACAAAAATTTCAGGCAGATATTTCCCCAGCCTAAATGAAACAGGCCAAATATACCCCACAGATCCCCCAAGGTAAAAGCAAACAAAAATTTCAGGCAGATATTTCCCCAGCCTAAAAGAAACACGCCAAATATACCCCACAGATTCCCCAAGGTAAAAGCAAACAAAGTTTCAGGCAGATATTTCCCCAGCCTAAATGAAACACGCCAATTACCCCATAGATTCCCCAAGGTAAAAGCAAACAAAGTTTCAGGCAGATATTTCCCCAGCCTAAAAGAAACACGCCAAACATTACACCTCAGATTCCCCCAAGGTAAAAGCAAACAAAGTTTCAGGCAGATATTTCCCCAGCCTACAAGTACACGAAAATCCAACCACAAAGACCACTCCCTCCACTTTCCATGCTGCCCAGAAATTTTCAGACAGGCAGACAAACTACACTGATATCTACATTGATGACAGACACACAGTTAAGAAAGAAAACGAAAAGAAACAGCAGAATCGATCTGACGGTTACTTGTAAACGATTTGAGTGAAGATAGTGATGGATATGTATACGCTTTTAATGAAAATGATAGAAATAGTCAGCCCAAAGACAGATAGATTGCAAGGACATTGCAACACAACTACGTAACGAAAACAACACAAAAACACAATTGTAAAAAAAAAAAAAAAAATTAAAATTTTGATAAATTACAGGTATGGCTCACGTCATGTTGAAGATTTCAGACGAGAAAAAAACGCACGATTCTGACGAATTCCAAAGCATCGCTGCACCTTTGATCAAATCCTCAGTCGACGTCCTCGAAAAGTATAACGCCATACGATATCTGATCGATGCGCTCGGTACACAATCTCTGGTCGTGCCTAATGGTCCTGAATTCTTCGAAGAAAAAAAACGAATTCGAATGCGTGCTCTTGACTTATGTTTAAGAACATTCGGCGAGGTCCACGATTTGTTTGTTACTAAATCGCGGAATTTTGGTGCCATCTTGAAAAAGGCTGATGATTACGAATCGGCTTATGATTGGTATCATAGATCTCTGGTCGCCAGTACAAAACTCTACGGTCCCGAGCATTCGTACACACAACTTGTTCAGAAAGATCTTCAGGACCCGGTGTTTACGGAAATAGCCGAACGACGATTTCGTGGCGCTGAAGAGACGAAGCTACCGTTAGCAGTTGGGTACGAATCACCTGAAAACAACGATGAGCAGATTGGGAAGAATCCGGGAAATGAATCAGGCAAGAAAAATGAAACTGGGGCATCTGATGACGAGAATGAACCCAATGGTGCGAAATTAGAGATTGCCGAAAGAACAGATCGAAGTGGGATGTGCTGCTTTCTATAAATTGACACAAATACTTCTTTCATAATTATGAAATCGTTGTGAGGAACTATTCAATATTTCACATAGACAGTTAGACCTTTTTAGAAGGACGGCTTTCTGCCTTTTCTCAGTCCGATCGATGTAAGAGAAAGCAAAAGATTAAGCTGAAGTCATCGTATTGACTTTCAGCTCTTCCCGACTTTTACCAAAAATAAAGTGACCTTGGTTAAAAATTATTTGATAAATGCCCCATAGTGTGAACCCCCCTTCTTTAAGGGGATCCAACTTTTCAAGAAAGGCTTTATAGGGTGGGATTTTCCAAGTAAAATTGGGGGTTTGTGTTTTTAGGGGGGTATTAAATAAAAATAGGGGAAATAACAAATTTTTTGCAAAAATATGTATTTATCTTTAAATGGTCAAAGAATTGGGTATAGTCCAACAAAATTACAATGTAATGGCAAATTTTTGGTATTAAATTGTTTGTGAACCACCATTGTAGTTAGTGCGGGTTCGAAAAAATTTTTAAATAGGGAGAATGCATATATTGGGGGGGGGGGGGGTGAAATATAAATAGGGGGATCAGACCCCTCTTTACACTATGTGCCCTTCCTGAAAACCAAAGAAATTAAGGGGCGTTTGAGAGAAGAGAGAGAAGCTAACCCTCCGATATCATCGGACCGGACCCTATCCCAGGATAGTTTCCTACCCCTAGATAGGGAAATCACAGCGCTTACCAGACACTGTACTCTGTGCTCGCGACACATCAGAGCCGTGCTGTATCGATGATGATACTCGCACAGTACGGGAGAACCTTGCGTTCTCGCAGGTACTGAACATACAAGTACCACCACCACACCACATTCAATGCCCAGCATATCTCCCCATACTCTTATATCAGAGTGATGGTACCCTATTCCCCTCACATAGTATGGGTTGACCCGGGCCAAGGTACATTCACTTGCCAAGTGGGGTGTTTATTCGAGTGAAACTGCATCTTATTTGTTACCTTACAATTACCTAAACTTTTAGACAATAAAAGTGTTCGTGTATCAAGTATCAAAAAACTGTGTATTAGCAATTGTTATCTAGACTAGACTTAGATATTAAAAAAATTTAACTTCAACAGAACTTGGTGCACTTGCACTGCAAACTATACTTCATTATATTATACTCGCATTATGAAATCGGCGGCTACAGCCCAGAATTAACTTAAAGGAATTATACGGTGTTATATACACCCGACTCGTCTGAAACTGATGTCAGCAAAATTTTAATAAAAGAGTCCTTTCAAATTTGTAAATAAAAGGAAGAAAAAAATCTTGCTCCACATTTTTCTTTATTCATTACAAAAGATTCTATTTATTTCAATCTGCTGAATCAACATACATTATAACTATGTAAAAGGTCAATGGCTTTAACCGAGTTTTCTTCGGTCACTTCAGCGCAACGCTCAGATATATATTGACTACTGTGTGAGTAGCATCCAGTCCTTAGTGTAAAAGTGTGAAAATAATTGGCCCAGCGCCTTATATAACCTCTTTTTGATTGTTTTGCAACATGTTTAATGAAATTTGGTATTTTTGGTGGCGTTTTTGTATTAATGATTTATTATCATTGTTTATTAAATCTAAATTATTTGAAATTAATATATTTCGTTTGTTCCTTTGCATTGCAATAACTCAAAATTTTCAAAACAAACTCAAAAAATGCTTGAAATTTTTTCTCTTATGAGCGAAATAATTTGTCATGAGATTTTTGTCACTTTAGTCAGGTTCCAGGTTACATTTCGTTTTTTTTCGATGATGGTCAAGACATCTTACATTTTCAAAGTTACCCATCACAGATTAAGAGACAGAAAAACAAAAGAAAAAACGTCCACTCAAAGTAACCCAACCCTGCAAAGTCAGCATGATAAAAGTCTTATAATGAAGAATCTACACATGCTAAAAGAAATTTGTATTTTCAAAGGACGGATATTTGGTATTTATAAGCCATTGATTTGTAAATGACTTGTGTCATCAGAAACGTCGAGTTGTGATATCGAATCTGGTTTCTGTTGAATTTTCCTATATTATTCAATGGATTTTGAATGGACGAGTATTTGTTATTCTTCCACTCGAAACCGTTGACAAGTGTATGAATTTCACCATCAGAAATGTTGTTTTTTTACATGTAGTCTGGTTGCTCTTGGGTCAATGGATTTTGAATGGACGAATATATGGTATTCCTCCACTAAAAGCCGTTGATAAATATATGAATTAAAATGTTTGTGTTTTGAAATGCAATCTGGTTGCTCTTGGATATTCCTACAATTTTTGTCAATGGATTTTGAATGAAAGCTACCGTAGAAAATGTAGATTAATGGATTCGAAAGGTCAACATAGATTTCGTCTGTCGGCCATTCAAATCCATTAATTACACTACCCAGTATATTATCTTCTACAATTGATCCTTCTAACCTAAAATGACTCTTTCCTTTGCATTGAAATTTCCCAAATCCATGTTAAAGTCGACTCTCATTAGTTTGATTTCTATTATTCGTATCTTGCTTTTATTCGGATTAATTCCGAGTGCCCTTCAACCCTCTTCTAATATTCTTTATTTTGTCAATTTTTTCTATATTTGTCAATAAATTTTAAATGGTTAAATATTTAGTAATTGTCCACTCAAAGTGGTTGACTTGTATATGAATTTCAGCATCAAAAATGGTACGTTTTGGCTTTTGAGTCTGTTCGCTCATGAATCTATATATTAATAGCGGTGCTTTGTGTGTCTGTGTGTCACCACTTTCGTTTTCGCTTTGTTTGTGTTTTAAAATTATGACTTTTAGTCTCTTGCTCCACAAATTTGTTCTATTGGCTTGGTTTAGACTTTATTCAGCCTTTGTTTTGAAATTTAAGGCCCATCTACATTTAGTAATTTTAACTTCTGCCCAGACTTGCCTTTTTCTCTCTTCTTTTATTTTAAATATTTTCGAATGTATTTAACGATCGTATTTATTAATGACATTCGAATTCTTTTCAAAACAAAACAATTTCATTTCATAGAAAATAATATTTCAAAAGTAAATCCAAACATAAAAATCAAAAAGTTTGTGGACAACAACAACATTCAAAGGGCGATATATAGCATAAGAAAAAATAAGTTCACTTCTTTCTTCTTATAAAAATATTCAAGTCGTCGTTACTGTTAAAAAGTGTGTACCAGTGGATACCCCTTAAAACCACATACCCCTTAAAACCCACAATATTGCATTTTTGGCTTTCATAACTACCAGATTTAATTTTACGTGGTATGTTTCACTTTTTTACAACCTCTTATAAATGTTCTTTCATAAAATACCAAATTTTAAGGATTTTAAAGATGCTAAGGTATCTTAAAATTCGAAGTTATTCAAAATTTTATCAAAAATCCCTTCAAAAAATCAGGTTTTTTGGACCTAGAAATTACACAATTGAATTTAAGGTCATGAAACCTATACTTTTTAGATACCTATACTTATGGTAGGTATGGAAAAATCATTTTCATCTTCGTGAATAGACCCCAACAAAAATGACAGGCCCTTAAAATTCTACTTTAAAGCACTTTTATGGTGATGATCAATAAAATCTGAAAATCGACTTTCTCAAAACCTGGTCATGTTGCATACCAAAATGTCACAAATTTGATGGAGATTTAGAAAAACATTAGAACCATAGGTCAAAAATGAAGCGAATGAAGGTTTTGGCCTTTCGTAGCCGTTTTTGACGAAAAAACCACACACAATTGCATTATGGGCATGAAATCCTGAAAAATGAAAATATTGTTGTGGGAATTAATTTCTAGCAAGTCTTTGAACCATTGAATCACGAAGCAACACCAAATTTGTATCCATCAGCTTGAGTATCCCGTTAGCAAGGGTCGGACTTTGTGGTTTTTTTTTTAGCCTTATTTTTGTAGGTTTTAAGGGGTATTTTGATTTTAACACATATTTTTGAGATCATTTAGGTACTAATGGTATATTCATAACATTAGTAACTTTACAGTGAATCATTGTTCAAAATTTGAGGTCAAAAGAACTTTTTTGTAAAAAGTTATTCGAGAAAAACCATTTTGTAGGTTTTAAGGGGTAAATAGCTAAAACTGCACTTTTTCACTTCCTCGTGAAAAACTGAAAACTGTTTTCTACAAAACATCACTGCTAGGGAAGACAATCATAGACAACGTACTTTCAACACAAAAAGTTTCAGTCTTACACTCCAACTAAACAATGAGATAGAGGTTACCACTTTTTATTGTGGGTTTTAAGGGGTATCCACTGGTACGTCATTTTTTTATGTTTAAATTCGAAAAGTTATGACAAGGGTTTAAAAAAGCAACTTAGAATTGTCTTATTTATTTTTTTCGATCTGATAAAAACAAAGAGTTGCACTATTCTTGTGACCCCGGCTTGTGACCTTCCCACTTTTTCCTGAAAAGTTGTCATTTAAACTGGACGGCATATTTAACGCGAGCGAAGCGAGAAAAATGACTACCTGCAGAGTCGTTTCAAATGACACTGACTGGTACAGTAAACGATGCTCTTTCTGATAACTTTTGACTTAAACAAAAAATTATGTCACGGGGGGACAGTACACGATCCAAATATGGTTAAAAGATAAGACACCCGGGGAAGGTTAGAGTTAAACGTTGTAGAGATTCTTTTTTTTATTTGATCGCTTTTTTAAGCCAGCTTCAACATCCAAAGGACTTTTAGTGCGTTCAGCTACAGCTTAACCGGCGTGCGACGCCGGGTACCGGCTAGTATTTCTATATTTGTCAATGGATTTTGAATGGACGAATTATTGGTATTTGTTCACTCGAAGCCGTTGGCTAGTTATTGATTTAAACCATGAGAAATGTTTGTGTTTTGACATGTTTGCTCTTTAATATTCTTATATTTGTCAATAGATTTTGAATGGACGATTATTTGATATTCTTCCACTCGAAACCGTTGACAAGTGTATGAATTACACCGCCAGAAACGTTGTGTTTTGAAATCAAATCTGGTTGTTCTTGAATATTTCTATATGATCAGTTCAAGTTTACTTTATTTATAGTCTAGTTAATACAATATAGATCGATTGAAAGATACTGGAAAATGTAGATTAATGGGCTTGGAAAGGTCAACATATATTTCATCTGTTGGCCACTCAAATCCGTTAATAACACTACCAAGATTATTATTTTCCATAATTGATCCTTCTAAACTAAGACGACTTTTTCCTAGTAGGTATTGAGATTTCCCGAATTCATGCTACATTTGAATCTCGCTAATAGCATACCGTGGTGATTCTAAAAATAGACATCAAAATTACTATTTGTCCGAGTTTTAATCCCATCATCCCTTGCATTAATTGCTTTTGCAAGTCAATTACACTTATTGACAATACAAAAGTAATAACTTGCACGCATTACGAATCAATATGAAAAGGATTGTGGGATTGAATTTCGGTCAAAAACCAAAAGTAATAATTATGACGTTTGCATACCGGTGTGCTATTCGATTTCTATTACTCGTATTATTTTTTATTTGGATTAATTCCAAGTGCCCTTCAACCCTCTTCTAATCTTCTTTATTTGTCAATAAATTTTAAACGGATAGATATTTAGTAATTGTCCACTTGAAGTCATAAACTGGTATATGAATTACACCATCAAAAAGGTTCCATTTTGGCATTCGAATATGTTCGCTTTTGAATATTCCTATAATTGTTCCATAGATTTTAAATAGACGGATATTTGGTATTTTTCCACTCTAAACCGCTGACTAGTATATGAATTACACCGCCAGAAATTTGAAATCAAATTTGGTTGTTCTTTAATATTTCAATATTATCAGTTTAAGTTTACTTTATTTGTAATCTAGTTAGTGCAATATAGGTTGATTGAAAGCAACTGGAAAATGTAGATTAATGGATTTCGAAAGGTCAACATATATTTCATCTGTTGGCCACTCAAATCCGTTAATTACACTACCAAGTATATTATTTTCCACAATTGTTCCTTCAGAACCTATGACTTTTTCCTAGTAGGTATTGAGATTCCAAATTATTGTTAAAGTTGACTCTTACTAACTCCAATTCTATTATTCGTAGCTTTCTTTTATTCGAATGAACAATTCCCATGGCCCCTCAAGGGAACCCTCTTGAAATACTTTCTATAATTCAAATTTGAATTAGTGAGAGACAACTGTATGTGTTTTCGAAATACACCTGGATAGATGTATCTTATCAGGCTACTTTCAAAGTCGGAGAATGAAGCAGACAGGTTAAAATTTTCAGTTTTATCGCTCAACTGAAGTTGATTGAGAGCTACTGTAATGCGAATTAATGGATTTCGAAAGGTCAACATATATTTCATCTGTGGGCCATTCGAATCCATTAATTACACTACCAAGTATATTATCTTCCACTCACAATTTATTCTTGTAACCTAAGATGACTCTCTCCTAGCAGGTATTGAGATTTTCCGAATTCATGTTAAAATTGAATCTCGCTAATTCGATTTCTATTACTCGTATTATTTTTTATTTGGATTAATTCCGAGTGCCCTTCAACCCTCTTCTAATATTCTTTAATTGTCAATAAATTTTAAACGGATAGATATTTAGTAATTGTCCACTTGAAGTCATAAACTGGTATATGAATTACACCATCAAAAAGGTTACATTTTGGCAATCGAATATGTTCGCTTTTGAATATTCCTATAATTGTTTCATGGATTTTGAATGGACGAATATTTGGTATTTTTCCACTCTAAACCACTGACTAGTATATGAATTACACGGCCAGAAATTTGAAATCAGAATTGGTTGTTCTTGAATATTTCTATATCAGTTCAAGTTTACTTTATTTATAATCTAGTTAGTACAATATCGGTCGATTGAAAGCTACTAGAAAATGTAGATTAATGGATTTTAAAAGGTCAACATATATTTCATCTGTTGGCCACTCAAATCCGTTAATTACACTACCAAGTATATTATTTTCCACAATTGTTCCTTCAGAACCTATGACTTTTTCCTAGCAGGTATTGAGATTTTCCAAATTATTGTTAAAGTTGACTCTCCCTAACTCGAACTCTGTTATTTATTTTATTCGAATGAACAAATCCCATTGCCCCTCAAGGGAACCCTCTTGAAATACTTTCTATAATTCAAATTTGAATTAGTGAGAGACACCTGTATGTGTTTTCGAAATTCACCTGGGTAGATGTATCTTATCAGGCTATTTTCAAAGTTGCGGGATGAGACAGACAGGCACAAGTTTCAGTTTTTTCGCTCAACTGAAGTTGGTTGAGAGCTATTGTAATGCGAATTAATGGATTTTGAAAGGTCAACATATATTTTATTTGTGGACCATTCAAATCCATTAATTACACTACCAAGTATATCTTCCACTCAAAATTTATTCTTGTAACCTAAGATGACTCTCTCCTAGCAGGTATTGAGATTTCCCGAATTCATGCTACATTTGACTCTTACTAATTCGATTTCTATTATTCCGAGTGCCCTTCAACCCTCTTCTAATCTTCTTTATTTGTCAATAAATTTTAAACGGACAGATATTTAGTAATTGTCCACTTGGAGTCATAAACTGGTATATGAATTACACCATCAAAAAGGTTCCATTTTGGCAATCGAATCTGTTTGCTTTTGAATATTCCTATAATTGTTTCATGGATTTTTTTGAATGGACTAATATTTGGCATTTTTCCACTCTAAACCGCTGACTAGTATATGAATTACACGGCCAGAAATCAAAATTGGTTGTTCTTGAATATTTCTATATTATCCGTTCAAGTATACTTTATTTATTATCTAGTTAGTACAATATCGGTTGATTGAAAGCTACTAGAAAATGTAGATTAGTGGGCTTGGAAAGGTCAACATATATTTCATCTGTTGGCCACTCAAATCCGTTAAATACACTACCAAGTATATTATTTTCCACAAATGATCCTTCTAAACTAAGACGACGTTTTCCTAGTAGGTATTGAGATTTTCCAAATTATTGTTAAAGTTGACTCTCCCTAACTCGAACTCTGTTATTTCTTTTATTAGAATGAACAAATCCCATTGCCCCTCAAGGGAACCCTCTTGAGATACTTTCTATAATTCAAATTTGAATTAGTGAGAGACAACTGTATGTGTTTTCGAAATACACCTGGATAGATGTATCTTATACTTTCAAAGTCGGAGAATGAAGCAGACAGGTTAAAAGTATCAGTTTTATCGCTCAACTGAAGTTAATTGAGAGCTACTGTAATGCGAATTAATGGATTTTGAAAGGTCAACATATATTTCATCTGTGGGCCATTCGAATCCATTAATTACACTACCAAGTATATTATCTTCCACTCACAATTTATTCTTGTAACCTAAGATGACTCTCTCCTAGCAGGTATTGAGATTTTCCGAATTCATGTTAAAATTGAATCTCGCTAATTCGATTTCTATTACTCGTATTATTTTTTATTTGGATTAATTCCAAGTGCCCTTCAACCCTCTTCTAATGTTCTTTATTTGTCAATAAATCTTAAACGGATAAATATTAGGTAATTGTCCACTCGAAGTGGTTCACTGTTATACGAATTACAGCACCAAAAATGTTATGTTTTGGCATTCGAATATGTTTGCTCTTGAATATTTTTTTAATTATTCCATGGGTTTTAAATAGACGGATATTTGGCATTTTTCTGCTCAAGGCCGTTGACTAGTATATAAATTACACCGCCAGAAACATTATGTTTTGAAATCAAATCTGGTTGCTCTTTAATATTTCTATATTATCAGTTCAAGTTTACTTTATTTTAAGTCTATTTAGTACAATAAAGGTTGATTGAAAGCTTATGGAAAATGTAGATTAATGGATTTTGAAAGGTCAGCATATATTTTATCTGTTGGCCACTCAAATCCGTTAGTTACACTACCAAGCATATTATCTTCCATAATTTATTCTTGTAACATAGGTTGATTGAAAGCTACTGGAAAATGTAGATTAATGGATTTTGAAAGGTCAACATGTATTTCATCTGTTGGCCATTCAAATCCGTTAATTACATGACAAAGTATATTATTTTCCACAATTTATTCTTGTAACATAAGTTGATTGAAAGCTACTGGAAAATTCAGATTAATGGATTTTGAAAGGTCAACATGTATTTCATCTGTTGGCCATTCAAATCCGTTAATTACATGACAAAGTATCTTATCTTCCACAATTTATTCTTGTAACATAAGTTGATTGAAAGCTACTGGAAAATGTAGATTAATTGATTTTGAAAGGTCAACATATATTTTATCTGTTGGCCATTCGAATCCGTTAATTACACTACCAAGCATATTATCCTCCACAATTTATTCTTGTAACATAAGTTGATTAAAAGCTACTGGAAAATGTAGATTAATGGATTTTGAAAGGTCAACATGTATTTCATCTGTTGGCCACTCAAATCCGTTAATTACACTACCAAGATTATTATTTTCCACAATTGATCTTTCTAAACTAAGACGACTTTTTCCTAGTAGGTATTGAGATTTTCCAAATCCATGTTAAAGTTGACTCTTACTAACTCCAATTCTATTATTCGTAGCTTTCTTTTATTCGAGTAAACAATTCCCATTGCCCCTCAAGAGAACCCTCTTGAAATACTTTCTATAATTTGAATTTCAATTAGTGAGAGACAACTGTATGTGTTTTCGAATTTCACCTGGGTAGATCTATCTTATCAGGCTACTTTCAAAGTCGGGGGATGAGACAGACAGGCAAAAGTTCCAGTTTTATCGCTCAACTGAAGTTGATTGAGAGCTACTGTAATGCGAATTAATAGATTTTGAAAGGTCAACATATATTTCATCTGTGGGCCATTCAAATCCATTAATTACACTACCAAGTATATTATCTTCCACTCACAATTTATTCTTGAAACCTAAGATGACTCTCTCCTAGCAGGTATTGAGATTTCCCGAATTCATGTTAAAATTGAATATCTCGCTAATTCGATTTCTATTACTCGTATTATTTTTTATTTGGATTAATTCCGAGTGCCCTTCAACCCTCTTCTAATATTCTTTATTTGTCAATAAATTTTAAACGGACAGATATTTAGTAATTGTCCACTTGAAGTCATAAACTGGTATATGAATTACACCATCAATAAGGTTCCATTTTGGCATTCGAATCTGTTCGCTTTTGAATATTCCTATAATTGTTTCATGGATTTTGAATGGACGGATATTTGGTATTTTTCCACTCTAACCCGCTCAAAGCAGTTATGAATTACACCGACAGAAATTTGAAATCAAATTTGGTTGGCTTTTAATATTTCTATATTATCAATTCAAGTTCACTTTATATATAGTCTAGTTAGTGCAATATAGGTTGATTGAAAGCTACTGGAAAATGTAGATTAATGGATTTTGAAAGGTCAACATATATTTCATCTGTTGGCCACTCAAATCCGTTAATTACACTACCAAGATTATTATTTTCCACAATTGATCCTTCTAAACTAAGACGACTTTTTCTTAGTAGGTATTGAGATTTTCCAAATTCATGTTAAAGTTGACTCTTACTAACTCCAATTCTATTATTCGTAGCTTTCTTTTATTTGAGTAAACAATTCCCATTTCCCCTCAAGAGAACCCTCTTGAAATACTTTCTATAATTCGAATTTCAATTAGTGAGAGACAACTGTATGTTTTTTCGAATTTCACCTGGGTAGATCTATCTTATCAGGCTACTTTCAAAGTCGGGGATGAGACAGACAGGTTAAAAGTTTCAGTTTTATTGCTCAACTGAAGTTGATTGAGAGCTACTGTAATGCGAATTAATGGATTTTGAAAGGTCAACATATATTTTATCTGTGGACCATTCAAATCCATTAATTACACTACCAAGTATACTATCTTCCACTCCCAGTTTATTCTTGTAACATAAGTTGATTGAAAGCTACTGGAAAATGTAGATTAATGGATTTTGAAAGGTCAACATGTATTTCATCTGTTGGCCATTCAAATCCGTTAATTACATGACAAAGTATATTATTTTCCACAATTTATTCTTGTAACATAAGTTGATTGAAAGCTACTGGAAAATGTAGATTAATGGATTTTGAAAGGTCAACATATATTTTATCTGTTGGCCATTCGAATCCGTTAATTACACTACCAAGCATATTATCCTCCACAATTTATTCTTGTAACATAAGTTGATTAAAAGCTACTGGAAAATGTAGATTAATGGATTTTGAAAGGTCAACATGTATTTCATCTGTTGGCCACTCAAATCCGTTAATTACACTACCAAGATTATTATTTTCCACAATTGATCCTTCTAAACTAAGACGACTTTTTCCTAGTAGGTATTGAGATTTTCCAAATTCATGTTAAAGTTGACTCTTACTAACTCCAATTCTATTATTCGTAGCTTTCTTTTATTCGAGTAAACAATTCCCATTGCCCCTCAAGAGAACCCTCTTGAAATACTTTCTATAATTTGAATTTCAATTAGTGAGAGACAACTGTATGTGTTTTCGAATTTCACCTGGGTAGATCTATCTTATCAGGCTACTTTCAAAGTCGGGGGATGAGACAGACAGGCAAAAGTTCCAGTTTTATCGCTCAACTGAAGTCGATTGAGAGCTACTGTAATGCGAATTAATAGATTTTGAAAGGACAACATATATTTCATCTGTGGGCCATTCAAATCCATTAATTACACTACCAAGTATATTATCTTCCACTCACAATTTATTCTTGTAACCTAAGATGACTCTCTCCTAGCAGGTATTGAGATTTTCCGAATTCATGTTAAAATTGAATCTCGCTAATTCGATTTCTATTACTCGTATTATTTTTTATTTGGATTAATTCCGAGTGCCCTTCAACCCTCTTCTAATATTCTTTATTTGTCAATAAACTTTAAACGGACAGATATTTAGTAATTGTCCACTTGAAGTCATAAACTGGTATATGAATTACACCATCAAAAAGGTTCCATTTTGGCATTCGAATCTGTTCGCTTTTGAATATTCTTATAATTGTTTCACGGATTTTGAATGGACGGATATTTGGTATTTTTCCACTCTAACCCGCTCAAAGCAGTTATGAATTACACCGACAGAAATTTGAAATCAAATTTGTTTGGCTTTTAATATTTCTATATTATCAATTCAAGTTCACTTTATATATAGTCTAGTTAGTGCAATATAGGTTGATTGAAAGCTACTGGAAAATGTAGATTAATGGATTTTGAAAGGTCAACATGTATTTCATCTGTTGGCCACTCAAATCCGTTAATTACACTACCAAGATTATTATTTTCCACAATTGATCCTTCTAAACTAAGACGACTTTTTCCTAGTAGGTATTGAGATTTTCCAAATTCATGTTAAAGTTGACTCTTACTAACTCCAATTCTATTATTCGTAGCTTTCTTTTATTCGAGTAAACAATTCCCATTGCCCCTCAAGAGAACCCTCTTAAAATACTTTCTATAATTCGAATTTCAATTAGTGAGAGACAACTGTATGTGTTTTCGAATTTCACCTGGGTAGATCTATCTTATCAAGCTACTTTCAAAGACGGGGATGAGACAGCCAGGCAAAAGTTTCAGTTTTATCGCTCAACTGAAGTTGATTGAGAGCTACTGTAATGCGAATTAATGGATTTTGAAAGATCAACATATATTTTATCTGTGGGCCATTCAAATCCATTAATTACACTACCAAGTATATTATCTTCCACTCACAATTTATTCTTGTAACTTAAGATGACTCTCTCCTAGTAGGAATTGAGATTTCCCGAATTCATGTTAAAATTGAATCTCGCTAATTCGATTTCTATTACTCATATTATTTTTTATTTGGATTAATTCCGAGTGCCCTTCAACCCTCTTCTAATACTCTTTTTCTGTCAAATATTTCCTATATTTGTCAATAAGTTTTAAATGGATGAATATTTGGTAACTCTCCACTCGAAGTCATAAACTGGTATATGAATTACACCATCAAAAATGTTACAAATGTTTTGTTACTTGTATCTTTCTTTTATCCAGGTAAATTCCGATTGCCCTTCAACCCTCTTCTAATATTCTTTATTTGCCAATAAATCTTAAACGGGTAAATATTAGGTAAATTGTCCACTTGAAGTGGTTGACTGGTATACAAATTACAGCATCAAAAATGTTATGTTTTGGCATTTGGATCTGTTCGCTCTTGAATATTCCTATAATTATTCCAAGGATTTTAAATTGACGGATATTTGGTATGAATTACACCATCAGAAATGTTATATTTTGACTTCGCATTGGTTTGCTCTTTAATATTCCTATATTTCTCAATGGATTTTGAATGGACGGATATTCGGCATTTTTCCGCTTAAAGCCGTTATGAATTACACCACCAGAAACGTTATGTTTTGAAATGAAATCTGGTTGCTCTTTAATATTTCTATATTATCAGTTCAAGTTTACTTTATTTTTAGTCTATTTAGTACAATAAAAGTTGATTGAAAGCTACTGGTAAATGGAGATTAATGGATTTTGAAAGGTCAACATATATTTTATTTGTTGGCCATTCAAATCCGTTAATTACACTACCAAGTATATTATCTTCCACAATTTATTCTTGTAACATAAGTTGATTGAAAGCTACCGGAAAATGTAAATTAATGGATTTTGAAAGGTCAACATATTTCGTCTGTCGGCCATTCAAATCCGTTAATTACATGACCAAGTATATTATCTTCCACAATTTATTCTTGTAACATAAGTTGATTGAAAGCTACTGGAAAATGTAGATTAATGGATTTTGAAAGGTCAACATATATTTCATCTGTTGTCCATTTATATCCGTTAATTACACTACCCAGTATATAATCTTCCACAATTGAAGATGACTCTTTCCTACTAGGCATTGAACTTTCCTAAATCCATGTTAAATTCTGTTCGCTCTTGAGTATTCCTACATTTGTCAATGGACCTTGAATGGACGGATATTTTGTAATTGTCCACTCGAAGCCGTTGACTAGTATATGAATTACTCCATGAGAAATGTTTTGTTTTGAAATCAAGTCTGGTTGCTCTTTAATATTTCTATAATATCAGTTCAAGTTTTCTTTATTTATAGTCTGGTTAGTACAATATAGGTCCATTGAAAGCTACTGAAAAATGTAGATTAATGGATTTTGAAAGGTCAACATATTATTTCATCTGTTGGCCACTCAAATCCATTAATTACATGACCAAGTATATTATCTTCGATAATTGTTCCTTCAGAACCTGAGATGACTTTTTCTCAGTAGGTATTGAGATTTTCCAAATTATTGTTAAAGTCGACTTTCGCTAATTCGAACTCTATTATTCGTATCTTTCTTTTATTCGAATGAATAAATCCCATTGCCCCTCAAGGGAACCGTCTTGACATACTTTCTATAATTCGAATTTGAATTAGTTAGAGACGACTCTTTGTGTTTCGAAATTCACCTGGGTATATCTATCTTATCAGGCTAATTTCAAAGTCAGGGGGATGAGGCAAACAAGCAAAAGTTTCAGTATTTTTTATAGTTTAACTGACGTTGATTGAGAGTTACCATAATGCGAATAAATGGATTTTGAAAGGTCAACATATATTTCATCTGTCGGCCATTCGAATCCATTGATTACACTATCAAGTATATTATATTCCACTCTTACGCACTCCACGGTAAACCTGTAGAGACGCTTGAAAATTAACCATTTGAGGAAAATAGCCATTTTCATAACGAGAATCTTGCTACGTGCTGCTAAGTCAAAAATTTAACTTTTTTCTGATACGTCGCCCCAATTTTACACAACTGCGCAGCATTGTTGTCATTTCCAGTCCTTCGAGACGATACACGGTCCTTGCGAAATCGAGATTGTATTTCCCTATAGACCATTTGTTTTCACACATAGCTTTAAAGCTCCAGCGTGATGTGCAAAAATAATGACGATCTGATCTCAGGTAACTACTTTGGGCGTACAAACTTTAGCGAGCAGAAACTTTCGCGATTTTCGCGAATTATGGTCTTTTTCGCGAAAGTAAATGTCTTTGAAAATTCTTAACAGGGTAAGTTGTGAAAGTTTATGCTCGCAAAAAATTCTCAAAAAAATTGGAAATCTATAAAATCTCGAAGTCGTAATAAATATCAAATTTTCGGCATAATATAATTTTTTAATGCCTTTTTAAAGTCGAAGAGCAACCGTCTTTAACGGATTTAAGGGATATTTTTCACTTTTAAGGCAATTTTTATTCGAAATTTCTCACTTTTATCCAACGATTCGCAAAAGAAAATGTCGCAAATTTCGCGATTTTTCCACCTCGCGAAAGTTTCTGCTTGCGAAAGTTTTTACGCCTAAAGTAGAATGTATTGAGATTTCCCGATTTTCTTCATGTTGCAGTTGAACACAGGAAAAAATTTTCAATTTCCAAGGTTGGAAATTTCAAGTTTTCTTATTTGGAAAAAAGGTAAAATCCCATGGAAAATCCAACCTGGAAATGTGGGACATTCTCCAAGGTTGGAAATTTTGCATTTTCCATGGCTTGGAATTTTCGTAAATCCAGGTTGAAAAAAGCCACAAGTGATGGCAGAGATGTGGAAAAAGAGATCTTAAACAAGGTTTTTGTTTTTGTGAACAGTCACTCGCTAGCCTAGGCTCGATGGCTCCCGGTCAATCTTTCGTTATTGTTCGCACAGATACGTGGTTGATCTTAGATCACTCACACAGCTCAGCAGGGCACTGTTTGAAACTATGACACAAGTACCCTATGTGCTTCACTGTGCGAACTCACTGCGATTGACCGAGGCCGCTCCGAAGGAACGCCTCGCCTGACGGAAACTTACAGCTTGACTGCTCACATTATAGCCTAATATGTAGGTTAGCTATATATCAAAACAGTTTTGAGCGAAGAATCGCAGAAAATGGTTAAAAAAACGTAATTTCCACATGGATTTCTAACGTTTTCCAAACTGTTTGGAGAAACACAAATTTCCAACCCAAAAAGTCTAGTTTTCCGATCGAAAGAGTTTCAATTTCACAAAAATGTAATTTCCACATGGATTTTTAACGTTTTCCAAACTGTTTGGGAGAAACACAAATTTCCGACCCAAAAAGTCATGTTTTCCAACCAGCCTTGGAAAATTGATCAAATTTACAAAAATATGTATTTTCACATCGATTTTTGACCTTTTTGTCAATTTCCAAACTGTTTGGAAAATAAAAATTTCCCACCCAAAAAGTCATGTTTTCCAACCAGCCTTGGAAAATTGTCATTTCTACATGGGTTTTTTTCACTTGATTTTTCAAAGGCATTGGTTTATTCTACAAAACCTATGGGTAATTTACATTTTCCAAATCAGATTAAGGTAATCGCTCAAATTTCCAACCTTGAATTATAAAACCAAAATATTCAACCCAAAAATATAGAATTTCCAACCTTGGAAATCGAAAATTTTTCCTGTGGAAGGAGGAACCCTTTTATTGTAATTTGAACAAACAATACTATCTGTAAGCCGAAATCTTCTATAATTCAAGGAGATTTTTTAATCCTTTGTCTTCAAGATCGAATTACAGAAAGGCAACTTACCTTAAGAGTAGAAATTTTAGCGAGACGAAATTTTGGCGAATGAGCAATGGTGCAATTTGGCGAAAATTTTTTTTGCCGATTTAGTAAAATTTGTAAATTTGGCGAGAATTAATTTTGGAAAACGACCCATTTTTGTTCAATATTTTAGTTGAAAAAAGGGTTTTCAGGAGGAATAGATACTAAATTAAAAGAAAATTTAATTTAGCGAGAATTTATTTCGGCGAATGACCTATAAATTTAAATTTGGCGGAAAGAAATTTCCCCCCTTAAGGTAATTATCAAAATCAAAGAAATTCTACAGTTGATAACTATTTTTTGTACTCGTTATACAAAACATACTTATATTCTTTCAATCTGTTTTTTCCAGGAAAAAAATTGAATATTTGGGATTTTTGGGAATTTACCCACCAAAAAGTGTGACTTTCCAGATATCCCCAGATATCAGGGCTAGCCCCTGGACTAGCCTCAGTTGACCTCCGGACATTAAAAATCACCCCCAAACAGAGCAAATTTACCCCCGGGACAAGGCAAATTGTGTGAATTTTTCACCACCCCGGACAATATATTCTCCACCCCCATGCACCAACATTTTCTGAAAGGGCCCATTGCACCAACAGAATACAGTCCGAATATACAAAGTGACCGATCTCGAAAAAATGCCATAAATGATAAACATTTTCTGATTTTATCTAAAAAAGTTTTGTAAAGGCTAGTGAAAGCTTCGCATAATAGGCTTTTTCAGAAATTATTATTGTTATTATGAGGGAAGAACGATTGCCTCGTTTTGAAAGCAATACTAAATTGATCGAATCTCTTGAGTGTTTAAAGTGTTACTTTTAAATAAGAATTTATTTATGAAAAGAGGAATAAAAGAGCTCTAAGGAAAATCTGGAGCAATTAAAACGAGAATTGCATTCGCTGAGTATTAATTGAGATCAATATCGAAGAATCTAAATTTGACCGGAAGTAATTTTTGCTAATTTGCGAGATATCTGGAGTCCTCAATAGTGGAGGTAAATTCTATTTCCTGAATAAGATCCCAGTCTTTGCATCACGGAAAGTTTATTTTACTCCTTCGTAGAGCACTCAACTTGCCACAAAGGGCTCATTTTGCCAAATCGCCATATGACTGTTTTAGTTTGTTTCAAAAATCAGGTGCTGGCAACTGGCAAAATTCCAAGAGGTTGGCTTCTTTCACAAAATCACTTTGCCAATAATCTAAATACATAATAACTGTTTTAGTGAGCTGCCAACTAAAAAACAATTTCTAAAAGGTTGGCCACCGTTTTTTACACCCTTGAATGCAATCATCATACATTCGTAACAAACCATAAGTTTTCATTCTCTGTATTTTTCACGGGTTCTTTAACTTCATCTTGTATATTTGTACTCAGGAAACTATTCTTTTTTGCTGATGCAAGATCTTTGTTATGCCACATACGAGTAAAGTTGATAAGAATGGAACCAATCACGAAAAGTGAACCAGCTAATACAAACATAAACTGTGGTTGCAGCAGTTTTGAATCGTTCATCATTCCTACAAAATGAGAAAAAATTATTATTAGGTGCCTCAAAAACACCGCCCAAACCCATTTTTTCAAACGCCTCAGACCCTATTGGGACCCCCCCCTCTGTTTATTAATTTTTGAAAATATTTTCAGCAATCTAAAAGTTGAGTCCCTCATTTTGCTATAAATAGCCTGGTCTTAGTCTATAATTTACTTATTTTGGGTTCATTTAATGGTAGAATCTCCAACCCCTTCCTTTTATTAGAATTTGGAGATTTTTCCATTTTGATAGAATTCAAATTAAATGGTTGTTTTGTGCTCATTGAAAAGGTATTTATGAGTGGAATGTTATAATAATACTTTCAGTATAAGAGAGTAAGTTGCATTTAAAAATCTTACCGATAATGGGTGGTCCAACAGCAATAGGAATCCCAATACTGGTCAACATGATACCATAGCCTTGTGCGAAATCTCTGGCACCAACGATATCCAAAGTCACCAAACTGAGTAACCCAATGAAAGATCCATCCAAGAAACCATAAGCTATGACGTAAGATACCAACGACCAGTGTGAAGTTGCGAAGTATGTTAAAATACTGACCACTCCACTTAAGAACATTGAGATTTGATAGACTGTGATGAGATGTTCACGGATACAAGATATGATCTTCCCATACACCATACGACCAATAATGTTACTTATGGACCAAATCGATATCAGGAAACTGGCATTGGTTGGTGAGATCTGTAGATTGTGAGTTGCATAGTTTACCTGTTGAATGAAGAGCATGGTAAATGAAAAATTATTTTACCAAGTTTTTATAGCACAGTCGACGCTCTCTAATTCTACGTTCTAATACTCAATTATTCGATAATATTGAAAGTCGCTGCCAACAATAAACTCTCATAAACGACGCTCTACTATTCGATACGCTTACTTTTTCGATAAGAATCCAATTTCCCTTGGAAATTGAATTAGAGATAGAGAGCGTCAACTGTATTTGTATTGAAATAGAATCTACAATACAATGCATTGCCTGAAGATTGCACCAATTATAAGTGAGCTCTTTACTTCTCAATGTTTTTAGCATATCTTTTAAAACAGATTTTCCAATTAGTACGTCAAGTTAAGTTACGTAACGTCCAGTTGAACTGATAATTGATGATATGACCATATCACTGTCTCCCACGAACCCAACAGCTGATTGGTTGAAAGTGACGTATTGACTGATTTTACGTCACTTACAACCAATCAGCTATTGGGTCCGTGATGTAATAGCAGAAGACATTGCAGTGGTGCATATCATGAATAGTTTATGTAGATCGGCACTTTCTGCACTAATTACCGATGATTCCTTCCGACCATGAAATGGACTTTTTTCTTGGCATATCGAGGATCAGACTACATCCAGTGAGAAATATCTTTTGTCAAATAAGACTAGTTAGAGGGAAAAAAATGAAAGAGAAAGGGTAAAACTTACCAGATGGATAATTGGTATATAGTAAGCAAAGTTGGTCAACATCATTGCTATCAAAAATACCACGTATTTCTTGCTACGAAACAAAGTCCAATTCACTGTAAAGTCATGTTCAGAATCTGTAATATGACTCTCATCAGTTAAGCGCTCACTAGCATGGTCTTTCAGTTTGGTATCAGTCGAGCTTTCGTTTGTGGTTTTTGAGAAGGGTTTAAAACACAGTGCACATAAACCTGCGATTGTTAGATAGGCTATTCCGCACATTCTGATGGCACGCCGAAGTCCGTTGACTATTATAATATGTTGTATCAAAGGACACATCACAACAGCTCCCAATGCAGAACTGGCAACAGCAAGGCCAGTAGTGACCGCCTGATGCTTTTTAAACCACCTTCCAATCATAATAAGACACGGCGTGTATAACAAACTTGTCCCAACTCCGAAAAAAACACCATAAACGAAATATAAGGCAAAGAAATCTTGTACGATTGAAGTCAAGATGAGACCTGTTCCACTAAGGATTGCACCTAGCATCAGGGTAGTAGAAACACTTGTGACGTCACAACATTTTATAGCGAGCGTTGATGATAAGAAGAGCAAACCACTTGATAATGATCCAACCCAAGCTGTAAATGAAATGAAAAATTACATCGCCCAATAATAATTGTTGAGTTCCGCAATTTCTGCGCCATTATAGAAGCAAATGTTCGAATCGCAGATTTCTGTAAAGCTCGAACGGCTAGATGTCGTACTTTAAGCTCTTTCAAGCAAGAAAAGTGAATATCGCAAAAAATATTGCTGCTATTGTTTTCGAAAACCTGAAGCTTCTTATTGGTCAGGCGCTGAAATTTTATTGTAATGTCACGTGACCTAGGTAGGATTTCCTACCTAACCACAGCACACTTTCAGCCAAAGCACGACATCTAGCGCTTCGGGCTTTATAAATCAATGGCTCGAATCTGTAGAATCGATTTCTTACACAAATTTTTCAAGCCTTAAAACAGGTTTTTTGCTTATTTAATAGCGCTTTTGGCCAAAAATATCCTGCAACCGCCAAATTAAATTCCCGTCAAATTTAGTTTATCCAGCTATCCGCCAAATTAAATTCCCTCTGAATAAACTTTTTCGGCCATCCGCCAAATTAAATTCCCGCAAAAATTTCTTCCTTTAAAGTATCTAACACTGGTCAAAGTTTCAAGGTTATAGCAAAGCCTCGAAACACCCCCCCCCCCGCCCAAGATGTTCTCCTAGCAAACAAAAGGAATACTCGAAGGGTTAAATATACGTATTTTGGGTTCAAATCTTTATAATTTCACAAAAAGACTTTCACTAACCTATTTGTCCTTAGCAAAAAAACCTTTAAATACTTCATTCTTTGAAATGGGCCAGGTTTGGTTGCGTCGTATGAAAGATGTCACGGGTCCTAAAGGTTTGCCCCCCCTACTATTTTAGGTTCAAATATTTATAATTTCACAAAGCGAATCTCACTAACCTGTTTGTCCTTCACCTCTTTTGAATTCTTTCAACAAATTTGGGTACAATATACCATAGGTGTAATGTACACCGAAAACCATGAACATAAGAACACAACTAGCAAAAAACATGACCCAACACCATCCTTTGTCTGGTATCAACTTCTTATCATTGATAAAATAATCTTTCCATTCCTTCAATTTGGCACTCATTTTTCTTATCATTTTTAACCTTTTTGATTTTTCAGGGTACAAAATATGCTGCTGAAAGAAAGATGAAGAAAAAGTCACCATCAGTTGCCAACGGATCCATGGTATGTAAAGTTAATTTGAATTTTTTTTAAATGAACACCTAAGTTTTGGCTGGGGCTGGATGTGCTTATTTTCTTCATGTTCTTAAATACGTTCTTAATTTTCTATATAAATTCACCCTTGTCCGGCTAGCTCAGTCGGTAGAGAATTCACCTTACAATCCAAAGGTTGTGGGTTCGATCCCCGGTCGACGCCAACTCAGCCGGATAAGTAGCTAAGATTGAGTAATCTGATCTAGGCGCTAAGTTACATGGAGCTGAGAGTAGATGTAGCGCTCCGCCTCAGCATTCGATCTCCAAGGTCTAGCGCAAAAAGAAAAGGGAATAGACTCCCTTACTCTCGGCTCTACCGCCAGACAACAGATGAAAATACTTACTTACTTAAAACTTACCCTCTAATGTTATATTTCTTCATTTATAGTTCCAGACTCACTACAAATACAAGTCCGACCATTCAAAGATGCTTGCAAGGCCTTCTTTCTTACACACCAAAATCTATGCAAGTCAGACATTACTTTGATTCAAGTACTTTGCAGTAGTGCAATTCCTATTCCTGCGTTTCAAATACAGATCTTTTTGCTAGTATGACAGATTTTGCACAAATTACCCAGCCTCGTCCCCCGTGTACTCCACATTACTTTGATTCAAGTACTTTGTTTTGCAATCTATGTACTTTGTTTTTATCGCTGTAGACCAAAGCTCGGATACAAAGATTAGTTCTCCCTCTTGCTAGTAGGACAGATTTTGCTCAAATTACCCATCAAATCTAGATATGCAACACTGACTTGTTGCTGTATGCGCATTCACTTCAGAAACCAGTTTTTAATGATGTTTTTAAACGAGACTATAAACATAACTTTTTATTCCCTACTGGGCAATGTAAAGAAAGTAAAAGAACTAAATTCTAGATCGCTCAAACCCTTTTATTTAAGCGTTTTAACAACTGAAAAAGTTGCATTTACGCTAGCATTTACGCTGGTAAAAGCTGAATGTGACCGCAAAAAAGAAAGCCTGCGTAAAATGTATTTTTGTTTCGTGATGATACACATTCGTATTATAATTTTTCCTGTTAAACAAGCAATCAAATTATACCCAAAAGGTTTGGACTGTGACCTCTGCAAGAAACCAAAGTTCATAGAAGAAAAAAATATTAACATTCCAAAAACCACATTTGGTTAAAATCAGCTTCATAACTGGTCATTCTAAACCTGTTTGACCAGAATCTGGTTACTTTGATTAATCAAAATCAGTTTTGCGGCTAATTTTGTGTTTCGTATTCATGCTCCCCCCAGCGCCCCCTCTTATTGTGGTTTTGAAAATCGTGAAATTTTGATGAATTTTTTAATGTTTTTGTCATTACTTTCCGCAGTATATTTCTAATTTTAGAAAAGTTCATAAATCAATAATTTCATTCATTTAGACCTAAAGGGGTGGGAACCATGAAAGGTTTTTGTTGCATCATTTCCCATACCATTAACCCCAAAAGGTTTTTCGGGTCGCCACATATTAGATCGAAAAGTACTTCTTTCGAGAAATTTCACATGGTTTGATTCTCGAATTCCATGCATGATTTTATCAGACTTCCAACCATACAATTTCCAACATTAAATTCATCAGAATTACATCCCCTTCTCACAGACCCACTGGGACCCCTTCCCACTTTATATCTCCAGCCAAATAAAAAGATGGGAATATCAATCCCTATCGAGTTTCAATCCGTGATTTTTACCCCCACTGGCTGTAAAAATCCTACCGGATCTGTGAGAAGGGGATGTAGGATCTAAGCAAAAT
Source organism: Clytia hemisphaerica (assembly GCF_902728285.1). Classification (NCBI taxonomy): domain Eukaryota; kingdom Metazoa; phylum Cnidaria; class Hydrozoa; order Leptothecata; family Clytiidae; genus Clytia; species Clytia hemisphaerica. Next base: position 365,916 of record NW_027104428.1, on the reverse strand, counting down.
TAGATCGAGCCGTTAGATAATATTTCTATGAAGAAAAATGTGTATTCATGATATGCATCATTGCAATGTCTTCTGACGTAAAATCAGTCAATACGGCACTTTCAGCCAATCAGCTGTTGGGTCCGCGGAAGTCATTGCAATGGTACATATCATGAATTTCGTACGTTACTTCATGCCATGGCAATTAAAATATTCAAACTGAACAACAATCTGCTTTCTTACTGCGAAGTTTATTTTCTGGTCTGTACGGTCTCGCACACAAAAGACACATGTTTATAAACTATGACTGTTGACGTCATCATCTAATGGTATTAAAAACTATCACTCGTTTAAAGCGTTTAAAGCGCTTAGAATTGACCAAGCTTGGTCTGAGAACAAGTCTCAAGTTATGCGAATTTCATGTATGGTTTTAAAAGACTTCCCACCATCAATTTTCAACAAATTTGTGATTAGAGTACATTATTCCGCAAACGATAATTTCTCTTTCAAATTCTTAAAATTTTTCTGAAACTTTTTATGATTTTTGGGTTATTGTGAGAATATTTGTAATAGGCCTTGAAACGTCTAGTCTAGACCGAATTTAAAGCTAGACCCAACTTTAGGCTTTCGTTGTCTATTCTAACGGAAGTTTCTGCTAATTGTGAGACCAAATTTAAATCTAGACCCAACTTTTGGCTTTCGTTGTCTATTCTAACGGAAGTTTCTGCTAAAATCGCTACTTTCTACCACGTTTTAAAGTTTTTGGTAAAATACCCAACTACTCGATTTCTAAACGACGGCATGTACTGCCTAAAAATTGGCTTTCTAAATCGAACCCTTACAGTGCATTTTATCGAACGTTTCTGACTCTTACAGTGTAGTTTGATTTCATGTCTTATTTTGCTAAACCCACCGGAAAATGAGCCTCATAGATACGTCGACACGAACAAATTGAAAATAAAAAATGGGTGCAAAACTTTAGATTTTTACTGTCAGACTTGCAATTCAGCAAGAGAATATCCTTTGCAATATCGGGTGTATCATTGTTCCAAGTGCATCTAACTAAAAGGAGACCCTTATAGTGTATTCTATCAAAGTCTATCAAAAGTACACCCTTACAGTGCATTTCGATGGTCTTGAAATGGACCATATGGGTGCTTCCTGGAAGGTCCCCCCCCCCCGAGGTTTTATACAAGGTTTTATTCCACTTATGTTTTCAGGTTCCCACGCTGAAAAAACATATAACCCAATTTAATTAAGAACAAGTCAAAATCTGAGAATAATTATTCAGAAACAGTTTGGACGAATGTCTATTTGAGAGCTAGAGAACGGCTGAGCCTGAAGATTGCAAGGATAATAACAACAACGCAGTCAAAGTTAACCAGTCAAAGTTATAATCACCTAAAGGATCGATGACTGATAATAACTAAACCATAAACTTGCCATTTCGAAGTTTCGTACAATTTATATAGTCGCCCAACATTTTGTCAAGAATATATTAAAGCCACAATAAGAACAACCTTAGAGTTAAAATACCAGTAAAAGGTTGTTTTCTATCTATAAAAAGGGGGTATCGATCTGTTATGTATTTCTGGTGTCATTTGTTTTCAGTTCTTAATCGAGTTAAATTAAACGACCTTTTAAAGTCTTAATGAGATCTGACAAATTTTTTTTAACTTCTCATCACGAAACTTGATTGCCTACTTTGAAGAAAAAAAGTTCTCTTCAAAGGTAGTTTTGCCGCTTCAGCTGTGTTTCTGTTTATTCACAGACTATCACTAAAGTTCTTTACGGCCCGCTCGATACGAGGTCAAAGTCGAACTTCTACCGTTTCCTAACTTTATCTCATTGAGTTCCTCGACCTTTACTGATTCTTTTGAATTTACTGAATATTTTGAATTCAAAAACTTACAATAAAAATGACAAACAAAGCCGATTATAGTCTCAAATTGTTGGTATTTTTCCACATTATTTTACTAAAATTTCTGAAAATCGGTTGATTTGAAAGAAGGGCGGATTTTCGTGATTTTGGGCCCGTTTTCAAGAAAGTTGGTGTGATAAAGGAGATCTTACTGCTCATAATGTTTTAAGAGTCCTCTCTGTGGAGCTCAGAATAGGCTTAACTAAGGTTCCAGCATAACACCCTAATCTTACATTGTAAGAACGGGTGGTTCTGGAGGACCAAATCTGGTCTGCTGACCAAAATTCAGAGCCCAGGGGAGAGACAATGAGGAAGTTTCTGTGAAACAAGAGATGGGTTTTAAAAGTGAAATAGACTTTGTTAGAGCCTAACAAATATTGCATAAGTTATGTAGAGTCAAATGTTTCAAGGTTTCAGCATGAACATATAAACGACTGGACATCTATCTTTTATTGTCTCTTTGAAGCGAGCTTCGTTGCCGCCTGTATTTCAAAATTGCTATAAAAAATCCGACAATATTCCGTCGTAATTTTATTTCTTTGAATTGTTTAGGTAAAATGATTGATAGAGCTTGAACATTACTCCTAATGCACAAAAAGATTATTTTCAAATTTTTTCACGTGTTTGCAATATATTTTATCAACATTTTCAACTCTGAAATGCAGAATTTCAACTGCGTGTATACTTTTGAATCTCTTTTGTCACTCCAATAATTTTTTTTATGACTTGAAAAAAATAGCTTGCCAAAGTTGAGTGCCTGTGTCATAAGAATATCGAAATTAGAATGTGACACTCTCTAAAACTATTAGACACTTTTAAGTCAAAATTTGGAAATATTAGTCGGAGTTTTGACAAGCTGACGATAATTTTGCCTCTGTTATCTTTGTTATGATATAGATAAAAGACTTGAGAAAAGTAGAACAACAAAGACTTTTGTCGAAATTTTGACGTTGTTAGCAAGGTATTCCCAAGAGGTATACCATCAGAATTTATTGTTTCATTTAATGATTTTAACGAGGCGGCAACGAAGCTAGCAGTGTTATCTTCAAAAATACAAAGGAGATGGATGTCCAGTCGTTTATATGTTCATGGTTTCAGAGATTAATAAATTAAGGCTCGAAAAATAATCAAGTATTTTTTCTTTATATTTTCAATAAATTTTGTTTGATTTCTCATTTCGCTGTTTTCTTTTCAAAGCTTTATGATTGTATACCCCTGTGAAAAAAATGATATTAAAAAAGTTGTACTACTTTCCTATCAACTTTTTTTCATAAATTAGACGCATTGTGAAATGCGTCTGAAGTCAAAACTTGGTAATTCTGACAATCGAAATAATTCGTGAAATTTTATCTTTTGCAATACACCTTTTTACGGTCAGCTGCTTCGTATAAAAAGTCACCAAATTTTCGAGTAAACAAACCATCTCATTGGCTAAAAGCAAAAACATAAACAAAAAAATGTCCAGAGTAAAGGCACAGAAAGCACATTTTTCTCATACTCATATACTTTTGTTTTTGCTTTAAGCTAATGGGATAGTTTGTTTACTCGAATTTTTGGTGACTTTGTATACGAAACGGCTAACCGGAAAAAGGTGTATTGTGTGAATCGTTTATCCTACAATTTTTTATCAATAACAGAAACTTCAATGTGTTGATATTTCAGTGCCGTAGGAAGCATTTTCATATTGGGGGGGGGGTGCTGTGGGGGGGGGGGGCTGTGAAGTGACAGTGACACGAGGGCCAACCATGGTTTGGCCCGAGGGGTGGGGTAAATTATGAAAATTTGAGCTCTGAAGATTGCTTAAAATACACTCAAAATGAAATTTGAGCTCTAGATTGCTTAAAAATACACTCAAAACATGCACAAAAAGACAATTATGACAAATTAAAAAAGAAAACTTTGCATTTTGCAAAATAACAATTTTTGAAAAAATTATTGGGGGGCATAGCCCCCCCCCCCAGTTGCTACGGCACTGTATTTTAAGTTTCCATTTGGTAGTTTTTCGATCCCCAACAGAGAAACATTCTCAAAATAGTGTAAAATGGAAAATAATGAATAAATTTATTTCTTTTTTTCTGTGTACTGAGGATGGCACACTGTTGAAAACCAAGGTTTGTTGTGATCCGAAAAGTCTGCAAAATGAAATCTCAAAAACAACATGAAACTTCTATTATTAAGAAAATTTCAAACTCACAGTCCTCAAAGGTAAATGAAAAGATTTATTCAAATATTCTTGTGCTCCTGTTAATTTATGAGAAAGTAACAAAGACGATAACGTTTTTAACTCTTTGGACCAGCGATTGAAAAGACTATTTGTGGAAATTTTTGGACATTTGCGTACATTTTTTGGACAATTTTTGACATTTTTTGGTTATTTTTGGACATTTTTTGGACATTTATTGGACATTTGTGGACATTTTTCAAGATACTTGTTGAATCGTATTATTAGATTCACCAAGATCTTTCAACGAAATGATTTCATCCTTTGTGATTGCGTTATGGGCTTTGTATTTTGTGGGAATGATACTACACAGTATAGGCTTTGTTCTCGTATTGAGAATTATTCGAAAGGGAAGTTCACCTTATAACCAAGGACAGCGATTTTTTTTATTACACCTTATAGTCGTGGAGTTATGTGCATGCTCGACATTTTTACTAACTCGCATTTTATTCGAAATCAATATTGGGCAAAAGATTGCAGTTGCTTTATATATTTATCTCCGAACTGGTGGCTACATCAATTATATTGGATCAATGTTGCTTTTAACGCTGGATCGAGTATTGATTGTTCGTTTGAATCTTCGTTACCCATTCTTCATGACTACTAGAAAGGTTATAACCGCAATCTCAATTACTTTTATTCTTGGGAATCTCTATTATGGGGTTATAATGTTTGTTGAATCAGCGAGACCCTACATCAATCTCTTCCTGGTCGTATCAAGTTTCTTGTTTTTGGTTTGTGTCTTTTGTTCTTATGCTTGGATCTTGCATACTGTGTCGACCTCCCGGCAAAAATTGCAATCATCGATCAAAATAAAACAACCAAAAAGCGATACTCAGCAATCATCGACCAATCAAAATCGATCAGAAAGCGAAACTCGACGAACATCGACCAATGAGAATCAATCAAAAAGCGAGATTCGGTCAATCAGAATAAAGAGACCAGCCAACATGACTGCACCGCTACTAATCGTGATGACTTTTGTTGCATTCTGGGTAGTTCCGTTTCAAGTTTCTTATTGGACGAACAGTAAAGATTGGAATTCGCCACACCTTGTTTTACATCCTCTAGGCTTCATTTCGGACGCTGTCATCTATATTTTCTTTTATCCGGTTATTTATAAGGAATTGAAAAGGTTGCTGTGTATTTCCAAAAGGGGTGAATGATGATTGGATCAGCAATCTTAATTGTTGTTTAACAATGCTCAAAACGATCTTTTAAGAGGCAGGGTATTGCCCGGTACTCTGGTATTTGACGGAAGGATGGCTGGCATTGAAAGGCAGGATTTCCGGTATTCCGATACTCACCAGAACATTTTTAACCGGCATTCAGAAACTTTTGGCCCGTAGGCGCAGGTATTTTGTGAATAAATTAACCGGTATTCTGGTATTTCGTAGCCGCGGAAGTCACAAATTCATTCGAGTTAAGGAATGCCAAGACAAAAAGAAATTGTATACATATTTCCATAGAATTCTGTACTCAGAACAATATTTAGATATTGTACAATGATACAAGAAGATATATTTTTCGAGTTCAGATTTTTCGTAAGATTGCTCATATTTTTCATGTTGATGATAAAGCTGAAATAGTAACCTATAAAATCAAAGATAACTCCCTATCATTATGGTTTTTGATTCAGGGAATAAGATACGGTAAAACTTTATGAAAAATACGATAAGCCGCTACAAGTAGAAATAATTTAAGGCTAAAAATATTACTGCAAAAATATGATTTTACAATCTCCAAGCTAAAATATTCTTTCGTTTCATAAAGGATGTGACAGCAACCAAAAAATATGGTGGAAATGAAAATAGATAAGCCAATCTCGAATGACTTCATTTAGAGGTTGAACTAGGCAAAGATTGTTGAAGCATGTTCAATTGTGCTCGTATCATTTCCATGTCCATTTCAGTATACTCAATACTTGGATCCAGTCCTTTTATCGCATACTTCATAACGTCAGCCTGGATTTAGGTCCCAGGCAAAAATTAGGTCCCCCTGAGTTTAAATCCCCCCTAAAGATTCATGAAAGAGCTTTTTCTACTGATTCCGTCAGGTGATGTCACACTTTTCAATTTGTCTCGAAGTTTCTTCCTTACACTTGCGCTACTCGGAGCGTCTCAGTATCTAACGTGAAGTGGTACACGCCATGAAGGGCCATACTGAGGTCCATTCATACGGTCTTTACCATCCTTATGAGAAGCGAGTTTCACCGAGTCCATAATAACAAACACATAAGTCCTTCATGGTGGGTCTTAAACCCCCGTCTGTCATCATCTCGTCTGCAGTCCATTTATTGAAAACCATATGAACTTGTGGGCATCTTTTCATCGTCCAAGGAACTTCAGCATATATGACATCTGAAGTTTGCCATATTGAGATTCCAGCAAAAGATTTCTAGGTAACTCAGCATATAGTATTCCTTGAGGAACATCCCCAGCTGGCACACAACGTTGTTTCAACGTTCATCTAACGTTATATGGACGTCGTGAACGTTAGTTAAACGTTTAAACAACGTCGTGTGCCAGCTGGGTCAACATATATGTCTACATCACCATCTGATGTTAGATAACTACTCTCTCTTAACACACCTAACTCTGCTCCACTTCTCGGGGGAATAGATGGAACCCATTTTATCCAACTGTTGCCATAACCTTTGGTGGATTTTCGAACATCTTGTTGATTTTTTACGTTCTTGGCCGAAAGTGCAATTCAGACCAACATTTCTAAAAATCTTTCTCCCCTGAAAAATAGCTGTACTGAAGATTTTTGGAAAGTAATAAATTACATTAAAGTATTCAATGTCGCCCTTCTAGAAAGCGTTGTTCCTCAAAAAGTGTCGCTTATTACAATTTAGATAAGACTCTAGATACTTTGAAACTGCCCTTCGTTGGATATATCATGGTTAGACAGCTTGTTAAAGTCACGCAAAAAAACTCTCTGTAATTCGAATCTTTCTCTAATTCGAAAATTTTTTTCTGTTCATTTTCGGCCGTTCAAGTGTGAATCTTTATTCAGATTTTTCCAAGAGTTTTTCTCTTTTATATGTTTTTATCTTATATCTAGGAATTCATTTGAGAAGAAGAGTGCCTCAGTACCCTTTAAAAAAAATCTTATTATAAAATTGAAAATTCAAACCATGTACTAATTCCTCACAGATTTAAAGTAATATAAACAGCGGGGACTTCCCTTCTGATTTCAATATTTCAAAATAATTTTTTGAACGTAATCACTTGAAAACAGGTGAAAAACATAAAGAATTGTAATTTGATTCCGAAAAAAATCGCCGTCAAAATCCCACGAAAAAATGTTTTTACACATATTAACGTTATCAGTAATAAGAATTAAGATTGATAACTAAAAGCTCTATATTTTGCCAAAAATGCTTCGAACCTTTTTTATAATCATTATGTGCCTATATGGAGCCGCAATTATCTTACACATATTTGGACTGGTCCTGATTTTGAAAGTTCAAAAACGTCCAAGAAATCCACAATTTGGAAAAGGCCAACGAATCTTCTTGCTGGTATTAATTTTAGTTGAGATTCTGGTTTGCTTGTTGTTAGTTGTGAGTTACATCATCTTTGAAGTTGATATTAATGGGAACATTGAACAAACACTCTTAACTTACCAGAGAACCGGTGGTTTTTATTTATACATTGGCTCAATGTTATTACTGACCTTGGATAGAGTTTTAGCTGTGTTTTTGAATTTGAAATATCCTTCCATGGTAACAAGACGAAAAATAATGCTTTCTATCGCCATATTGGTTGTTTTCGCGTGTACCTATTTTGTAATTGCATTGGAATATCGATTCGAACGTCATTTACTGTTGGAAATCAATGTTGTTGGTAGCTTAACTTTCACTATAGTCGTTACAGCCAGTTATCTTTTGATCTTAAGAGAAATGCTACGATCGAAGCGTAATTTGAGGAAAATCACACCTAACGGCTCAAAAATGGTCACCAATAATACTAGGGAGCATATCAATATAAGAAAAGCAATCATGGCTCCATTTTTCATTGTTTTTACTTTTGTGTTATTCTGGGTTCTACCTTTCCAGATAACGTACTGGTCAAAGAAGACTGATATTTATGCACCACAATTGTTCTTGCATCCCATTGGCTTCATTTCTGATGCTGTTATCTATATTTTCTTTTACCCACCTGCCTTCAAAGAATTGAAAAGGTTTATGGAAAATTTCCAGAGAATTTGGTGATTTACGTGGAGCAATCCAGGGAGAAGGAGTAGTACCCTCACCTTCCTTCGGGTAGATAGCTTTATCGAAAGAGGAGCCTTCGGGTCGCCTCCGACTGCGGTCGCAGACTGTATTTACCATTCTTAATTTACGTCTATGAAGTAGATATCAAAAGTTTCCGAAGGGAACATGTGAAAGGAAGATCAATCCTGGTCCTAGACTCCGAATTCTAGTTGACATTCTCCTGGTCGGAATTGGAGTCTATTCGCTTCAAGTATGCACCCCTTTTTGTTTCAATGTGGTCACCATATCAGCGTAGTTAAACTTTCAGAAGTGCTATCTATTGGATCAAAGAATCGAACTAAGGGCCTGCGTTGAAGTACTTGGATACTTCCCTCGTAATTTCCTCTCGGTTGTATCTTTCCAACCCACTGGTCCGAGCCAACAATAGCAATTCTTTTGGTTTTTGCATTTTGATCGAAGCTTGCTTCACTTTTTGTAATAATCTAAAGACACATAATCAACTCTTGTAAATACGCATTTGTAGTACTCCAGAAAATATATCATATAAAATAATTTTATGTGTTAGAATTTTGTATTATTATTCATACTAAAATTCGATCTTAAAAAAATCCTTAACCCTTCGTCCATCTTCTGTCTAGGATTCTAGGAAATTGCCACGGAAAACTGGGAAACTCCTCTGCCTCCCACAGAATTTTGGCCTTGGAAATTAGTCCCTGGAAACTCCCCCCTGTAACATTTTACTGGACAATTTCTATTCAATGTTCAATCAAAATTATGTGATTTTTTTCTATAAAATAACAATTTTCTCTCAATACACTCTAATCAGAACAATAATAGTATAATAATTATAGTTTATCATAAAAAATTTAAGTGCAATGTTCATTATTGTATACACCTCCGACATATCATATCGTGGTACTATCTGAGGTTTCATGAGCGAACATATGGAACCAATATCCAGTGGATCGTTCGTTTTACCAATATTGATTATTTCTGGTCAGCAATTTACACATGAAATAAGAGGCTTGGATTTGAACGGAGCTTTAAAAATGATAAGCTATAGGTTAGGTCCAAACGTCAAACTTTTTAAATGATTCAAGATTCGAGTTGAGTATTTATTATATATTTTGTACAAATCAGGTAAGGGGATTAATCCGGGGGGGGGGGGGTAAGAGGGTTGAGGAATGCTGGGTATGTGCGTGCCGGACCTCCAAACCCTGACCCTTAGAGAGACTGATTTTTGCTGAAAAGGTGATCCTTAGAGAGACTGTTTTTTGAAAAATGTTCTTCCACTTTTGAAAAAGGACCTATCCTTAGAGACTTTTTTATAAAAAAAGAATTCCTAAAAATCATGAATTTTATGACTGATTTAAAAATTTCTGATTTTTCCGACCCTTAGACAGACTTTGAAAAACCCGATCCTTAAGGTACGGACATACACAGCACCTATTTTTGCCTAAGTACCCCCCCCCCCCTGAGATTAATCTTTTAGCTCAAATGACAAAAAGTATTCGAATAATACGATAGGTTCAAATCCCGGGGGGACACTGGGTTTGCGGACTGACGGTATGTGCGGGCCAAAAATTGGCTTTTAAAATTGCACCCTTACAGTGCAGCAAAAATCAGTGAAAATCATACCCTTAGAGTGCATTTTCCCCCAAACTTTCGATCCCTTTCGTGCAAAAAATGGTCAAAATTCTAGCATTTTTGGTCAAAATATCTAGATTTTTCAAGAATTTTCTGAAATTTCTACCCTTACAGTGCATCTCTAGTTTTTCCGACCCTTACAGTGCATTTTAAACATATTGGAAAAGGTACCCTTAGGACCCGCACATACCCGTCGGTCCTTTTGCTCATCTGCCCCCTCCCCCCGGGGTTCAAATTAAAGAGAGTTGATTGTAGCCCAAAGAATGTAAAAGTTTTTCAATTGCTTTTACCGTGACTTTGTTATTTAACAAGCTCTTCTTGTCTTGTTGGTCACCTTAAAAAAAGTTACTCATATTTTAGCAATTCTTAGGCTTACTTGGCGTGTAAAATGCTGACCATTGTGAATTCTTTCTCTTTACGTAATCAATTCACCAAGCTAGAAAGCTAGAGAAGCATGTATTGACATTCGTTCTTAGCAATCAAATATTGCTTCCTTCCAAAAATTATCCTTTCAGTCAGAAATAGTCCTCTCTCCGCGTTGTTCATATAAATTTTTGCCTCTGTCAAAAATTCCATTTTAAAACAAAAAGACTTGATGAAAAAAATCCATTCATCCTCAACAAAGGTCATTCATTCATTCATTCAGTACACTGTAGCATTTTTACAAAAGTCTGATCGCGTTTCGCGCCTTCAATAAATTCCTCCAACGAAAGCATCTGGTCTTGATTTTTATCAAAGTTTTTAAAAACATCTTGTATTCGTTCAGTACTGGCGTTCTTATCATTAATGTAACCCATCATTTTATTAATGGAACGTACTATTGCCAACACTTCATTGAATGATATTACTCCATTTCCATCTATGTCATATACATCAAAAGCCCAACGTAGTTTTTCTTCAAACGATCCTCGAGTTGTGATTGACAACGAACAGATAAACTCTCGGAAATCTAAAAGAAGCAATAACAGAATGTTACATAATCATAATTTTCCCTGTTTAATACACCACTGTCACAAACCTTCTCATTGAAAATATCGACAAAAGTACTGTCACAGCGAGAAAAATACACTGAAGGTTTTAATTTTACCCTCGCTGGGAAAGACATTGTACTATTCCAGAAATAGTCTGTATCTCCTAATTTGACGTTCAGGGTGGTCTGGAAAATAGAAATTCGTGTGGGTGAGTGTGGTTTTTCGAGTATAAAAATTCAGGGTGATCAGTAAAACGAGGTTGAAAATCCAGGGTGGTCAGCAAAACAAGTGATCATGAAAACTAACAACGGCTCACCTATTCGGCCATCTTGGTTGACATCGAAGGTTCTGAAAAGATGTTCAGCGAACTTTTTCGCTTCGTGCGTCCCATAGAATTCACTATAAATATTCGTAAACTGCTCTAACGTTAGTCTACCATCCGGGCAATCCCTTTTGAAACCGGAATACCATTCTTTAAGCTCGTTTTCCGTAAAATGTGTCCGGGTCAGAAGATCTTTGAGCTCGGATGGTGGGATTTTACTTTGAACTTTTCCCATTTGGCTACTTCTCCTATAAAGAAAGAATTAAAAAATTATTGATTTAAGATTATGTAATTTTTTTTTGTGCTGCACGCATAATAACTTTCTTCCTGACAAATCCTTTGTACAGTCTGTATAGTGGAGCTCCCATAATTCGAACATCTATACAGAGCACAAAATTCTTCGAGATATAGAGTATTGGAATAATGGAGGTTTGTTTTAAAAAGGGTTTATGTTCTAAACTAAACGAGACTTACAAATGAGAAATTCAACTCCCTCCTCACAATACTTTATGTAAAAAAAAAAAACTTTGACTGATCTAGATTTTCCAGACCCGACATCTAATTACACGGATTAGAGAAATGGAAAGTTTATAAAAGTGGATCGGTATTTTTTGTTTTTGATCCATTACTTTTAAACTTTCAGTATCCAGTAACAAATTTTACACTAACTTGTAGTCTGAAAAATTCTCATCACTATCATTATCAATTTACTTGGAGAAAATTTGCAAGAAATTCATTAAAAACAGATTTGATTTCTTATTTCTTCGCACTTTAGCCTTTTATCTAATTGTGCCGTCGTGATGCCGTTATATGATTAGAATCGCTAGAATATTCTGAGCAAGAAAATATAGGCATATTTTGGTCTGAGTATGAGCCCCTAAAGTTTACGCAAAATTAGACTCAAAACAAAAGAATCTCGTCACATCACTCTGCTTATGCTTATATATTTTTTTGATCAACAACAAAAGAAATCCATTAACTGAAACAAACTCCCTTAAAGGCAAAGGACCTTGTACATGACGAGCCGTATTTCCCTTTGTTTTCAAGAAGCTGTTTTTCTATCCCTTTACACTTCTCTGCGCGGATCTTCCCTCATAATCGGTCATTTCAAGAAAGAACAGTTTCTTTCCTAAGGCAATGTTTGTCACCCAAATTTGTCACCCAATGAATGAATCTCATGATTTATTGAGCATTTAATTGACGTGTTTTTGGAATCGAATTATTAACCTATGAATTTAACCCAGCAAGCAATCGAAACTTTCTGGATAAAATTTTCATTTAATCACAATGGAAAAAAATTTTGCACTTTTTTTGTAATAAAAACAATTTTATAACAGCAAAGACGATTACAAAAGTCAAGAGAGCCAGAAATGGCTGAATTTCAAACAAAGTAAAGATCAGAATAGTAAAAATTCGATAAAATCATACGTTTAAATAACCTCGATTTTGCTCTACTCAACCTAACTCAAATCACAATCGATTTATCAAGATGTCCAACTTATACGCGAAAATGCTACTAATCACCTTTTATGCTCTCGTGCTTATCGCCCAATTCATGATATGCTCCATTGCATTGTCTTCCACGCACCCAACATCTGATTGGTTGAAAGTCACATATATTGACTGATTTTACGTCACTTACAACCAATCAGCTATTGGGTCCGTAATGTAATGTCAGAAGACTCTCCAGTGGTGCATATCATGAATAAGGTTTTTTCAACATTCATCCAACGTTACTTTTGGTGACATGGATGTTAGATTAACGTTATTCGGATGTGTCTTGTACTCAAAGCTTTCTGACGGAGAGTTGTTTTAACTCCCATATAAGTTGATTAACTTAAAAGCAAAACTCTCCATTTCAGTTCTTAAGCATTCCTCTTCAACCTTCAAGAGAGCTGGCAACAAATGTTTGCATTCTTCCTAAATAGGCAATAAATTGTTTTCCTACACGTTTTTTATAAGAACTTTGAAGCCTTCGGATGTTCTTGATTTCACCATTTTGTAATATTTTTGTGCAATTTCCTAAGAAATTGGCAATTTTAGAGTCTGTAAAGCCATAAAATGTTCTTAGCCATCGAAGCCTTATTTTCTTATATAGTTTGTTCTTATAAACAACGTGTATGAAAACATAAAACCGGACTACTAGACAAAATTAGCTATTGTCATGTCATCAAGGTTAGTGAGTACCACTAAACTGAAATCGCGACAGACATGAGAGAAAAAAAAATCTTCCTAAAAATCTTAAGCAATTAGGGGAAAATTCCTCTTAAGAGAGAAAATATTTGCGTACTAAATATAAAGATGTACTTTGAGCGTAAAAAAACCGCTAAATTTATTTGCATATTGAATAATGATGACTGTTTCCTATTGTCTCTTTCTAGAGATTGAATTGCCAAACACACTACGTGCTATGGATCATGTCATTCAGGTAAGTTCCATTTTGCTTTATTCTAACTATTAAGGCATTGTCTCGAAAACCCACCCTTTTTAAAGGATGCACGCATCTCCAAAATTGATTTTGATATAGGGGATGGGTATCATGTATAAAATTCCCGTCTGAGAATTACCCCCGTTTTAGTCTGTAAAAACTGCCACACACGTGACAAAACTGAAATTTCGCACACTCTAGATCATCAATGTGTACCACTAGTGAAAATCTCCTGTAGTTCGGGTCGACTTGTATTTTACAGTCTGGCCTGCAAAGTGCCGAATACTAATGGGGCCAATTTTTTTTTCCGTTGCTAGTCTCTTTTATTGACAAACCAGCTTTCAGAAATAGATTTCAATCAAATCGAACGAGCCAATATAGGTCAATAATGTGATTTTAGCCAAATTTACATTCTGGTCTGTAAAATACAAATCAGATAGGTGATCGAACCAAAATCTTGCAAGTTATCTCCGATTATCCATATCTACGACGTTTCAAAGGTCATAGCGCTTGTCGATCTTGATAGTTTAAAAGGATCCCCCTCCCTAAGATGCTTCCCCTTATAATATAATACCCTAGGAAGATGCTCGAAGGGTTGATGAAGATTAAACCGATAACTACTAACTGTAGCAGCACTTTATCTCGAGAAGAAAAATATATTAAAGAAATCATCGCAAAATGTAATGAATAAATTACGAAAAAGGCCATGTGAAATCTGGGATTTCTATTACAATTAAGCTTTAAATTATTATTTCCCCTTGAAGATTTAATGAATTTGAAAAAATAGAAATAAAATCTATTGGAAATTCTATGTTTTTAATGAATAATTCAGAAATTTTTAGCGCCTGAACAAGGACTACGTCGTGAATTTTTAACAAGGTCAGGGTAATAATAGTCCAAAAAAGGTGAAAATAAGAACATGTTAAGATCATTTTTATGATTTTATACTCAAAAAGTTACTTTCGAAGCCTTCAAAAATTTTGGATGTTCTTATAAAAAACGTGTACAACAAAAGTCCACAACACACCTTTTCTCACTGCTGCAACAGATCTTAGATACATGTTTTCTTTACTAGAACCTAGTTTGTAAGAAATTTTAATCGTCCCCGGTGAGAGGGAACCCTATATCATCTCCATAACAAAAGTCACTGAGCTTTGAGCTATTATCCCCATAGGGGAATACACTATATAATTATGAGAATCCACATGAGCATCCCCATTGGCATTTGCTAAAAAAATTCTAAACTGAGTCATTTAAGTCAAGGATGTACTCCATAAACCAGCTTGACCAGCAGCTCCAAAATGTTAAGTTCTGGATCAGCTTTTTTCCAACCTTGCAAAATTCATTGAAGAACTATATACAAAATTGAACTAATGTTTGACCAAAACTTTAACAATAAAAGGCTAACAATCTCATAAGCTACAGAACAGTAGGTTTCAATAATTCCTTCTTCAAAAAAAATAAAAGAGAGAATATAATAAAGATTATCCTCGGCTTCTCCAATGCAAAAACACCAACTTAAATATCGAAGTGCGGAAAACCAGAAAAAGCTTATACAAAAGAGGGGGAAAAATCCACTAAAAGATGAGAGAATAGTAGTGAAAAAAATTCTCCAAGTTAAAACCGAAACAAGGTTTTTATGAATACTTTGTACAGTAAATTGAACAGATGGAAATATTACAGAACTCCCTTATCTTTTTCCCCATCTTTGTTTTTCCTTGGTTTTCTTCTACTTCTTCTCTTCTTCTTTTTCAATTTCTTCCCCATATTCATCACTCTTCACACCTTAAGAAAACATTCTTCTTTGTTTTTATTTGATATCTTTTGTTATTTCTGTTTTCTTAACTCATTTGCCTTGCTTTTTCTTCTTTGAGAAAGAAATTTAGGTACAAGAAAGGAATACTTTGATATTGTCTTCCTCTCGCTACTTATTATCGTTTCAAACAGCAGTTTGCTCGTCTGGTTCAGGTCACTTTGCAATGGGATTTCCCTTTATAAGAGATACAAGACCTGTCAATCATTTTCCTTTAAGAAATACAAGAACTGTCATTTATGTTATTTATAAGAAATATAACACATTTCAGTCATTTTCTTTATAAGAAATAAAAGACCTGTCAAGAAATAAAAGATCCGTCAAGTATTTTCTTTATAAGAATTTTAAGACCTGCCAATCATTTTCTTAACAAGAAATAAAAGACCTGTCAATCATTTTCTTTAGGCACAGAAAACAGTTTGCTTTGATTTCCAAGAGATAGGTTCTCAAGTCAAGGTGTAGTAATAATGACCTTTCCCGACCAAGTAATCAAAGTTTGTTAGTTTCGAGCCTTTTCCATATGGAGATAAGCCATCAATTGATTATGTAATTGATAAAAAAAATTCTTTCTGACTGTAAGATAGACTACAATCTACTTCTGGCTAAACTTAGCTTTCTAATAATTTTTGATGAGTCCAGTGAAGTAGACTAGGAACATTTGACGAGGTTACCATTTTGAAAAAAAAATGTTTAAAATCCAAATAACAAAAAAGCTACTTGAAGTTTGAAAATATAAGCAAAATCGTATTATCATATACTACCGGGCCACTTAATCACGCCATCCAGTCTATAGAAAAGCTTTAAGTGGACTCTGTGCTAACTGTAAGACTGTAACTGCAATGAATTCCAACTAAGGCTCAAAAGACTTGTATCTTGAAAGTAGGCTTTTGTGAAAGGAAATCATTTAATGAATCCCCTAAAATTTGCTTACACAGCATTTTTAAACAAAAGGAGAACAACTTTCTCCTCTTTCGTGGGCGCGTGAGCACAAAATTTAGAGAAATTATTTTGTTTATTCTGCATTGTCAGCAGAAGAGGAGTGCCTCATTTCTATAAAAAATAATAACTTTAAAGCTCAATATGACCGAGAAGGGGGGGGGGTAGAGAATCGGAGTGAGAGATTGTTAATCTGTTTCTTACATAGGATTTGTCCAAACTTTTGAAAGAGATGATCAAAAAGCTTCATTTTTGTTTCAGACGATATCCTTCATTGTCATCAGAAAGTCACACAAAGAAGAAATATTTTAATACACTTTTTGGACCTACCTCCGGGTGCCCCGGTGGAGGTCCTATAAATTAACCCATGTCCGTTCGTTCGTTCGTTCGTTCGTTCGTCTGTCCGTCTGTTACCAGCTTTTCTCAGGATTGGCTCATTAGTTTTTTCTGATTTTTTGCACAATGATGCAAAATGGCAATGCCCAGAACGTGACGGAGCCCGATTTTTGAGAAAAAATTTATTTGGGCAAATTTGGGCCAAAAACTACCTAAAAATAGGGTTTTTTGGACTTTGTGCAAAATCCTGTCATTACTTTTTCCTGATTTTTTGTACAAAGATGGAGGGCAAGATTCTCTAAAGAATGGCTGAAGTGGTTTTTCCCGGAAAATTCTTATTCGCCTTAAAAAACGGATTTTCGTATTTTGGGGGAAATTCCCTTTAACCAAATAAGAAAATATAGCTTTTAACAATGTTGACTCGTTATTTTTTTCTGATTTTTTGCGCAATGATGCAAAATGGCAATGCCTAAAATGTGTCGGAGCCCGATTTTCGAAAAAAAATATATTTGGGCTAATTTGGGCCAAAAACTGCCTAAAAATAGGGTTTTTTGGACTTGGTGCAAAATCCTGTCATTACTTTTTTCTGATTTTTTGTACAAAGATGGAGGGCAAGATTCTCTAAAGAATGGCTGAAGTGGTTTTTCCCGGAAAATTCTTTTTCGCCTTAAAAAACGGATTTTCGTATTTTGGGGAAATTCCCTTTAACCAAATAAGAAAATATAGCTTTTCTCAAAGTTGACTCATTATTTTTTTCTGATTTTTTGCACAATGATGCAAAATGGTTATGCCTAAAATGTGACGGAGCCAGACTTTCGAAAAAAAATATATTTGGGCAAATTTGGGCCAAAAACTGCCTAAAATAGGGTTTTTTGGACTTTGTGCAAAATCCTGTAATTACTTTTTTCTGATTTTTTGTACAAAGATGGAGGGCAAGATTCTCTAAAGAATGGCTGAAGTGGTTTTTCCCGGAAAATTCTTTTTCGCCTTAAAAAACGGATTTTCGTAATTTGGGGAAATTCCCTTTAACCAAATAAGAAAATATAGCTTTTCTCAAAGTTGACTCATTATTTTTTATCTGATTTTTTGCACAATGATGCAAAATGGCAATGCCCAAAATGTGACGAAGCCAGATTTTTAAGGAAAATTATTTTGGGCAAATTTGGGCAAAAAACAGCTTAAAAGGTTTTTTGGGCCTGAATGGTTCAAGTAATTTTCGTATTTTGGGAAATTCCTTTTTACCATTTTACATTATTCAACACACAAGCTTTATTTTTCCATTCTGAATTTTTGTACAATTATTGTCACTTTTTTCTTATTTTCATCTGATGTTAATCATTAGGTAGGTCCATTCAGCATGTTGCTTGTTTTTCATTAGAACCAGTAAAATTTTCAGCCTAAATTTATTCTTCTCCTTTTCTATCTCTAAGGCAAAAATTTTGGTGATTTAGGCTTGTTACCAATTTTTACCAATTTTGACACTCTAATTGCTTAAAATTCAGGCCCAGCTTTGCTCAAAAATTGTTCTTATTACATTTCTTTGCTTCATTGTTCTTATAAAATTACTCTTATAAAAAAGGAGTATGTGTCTGCTTGTGGCAATTGTCATTCAAGACAGTGAAACTGTGATCTGAAACCTAGAGAATTGTTGGCCTAGTGCTATAAGGGATATAGGTCTTTCTATAACTTTCGTCCGTTTATGCATTTGTCAAACAATGTATCAAGTTTCGTACAAATCGTACAAAGTCAGTACATTCTTTTTTTATAAGAACCAGTAGATTTTTGATGAGGCTCGGCTGTTCTTATTTTCTTTAACAGTTTTAGCCTCAAACTGTTCTAATAATGTTCGTATTTAATGGGTGGAATTGAGGTATTATAGGCTTTATACCCAATTTTGTTGCAGCATTGTTCTTACATTGTTATAATTTTTTGGCGATTTTAGCTTGTTGTTCTTATAAGACTGTTCTTATAAAATTGTTCTGAAAAAAAGACTGTATCTGAGTTTTCCGAGAACAAAACTCCTAACAATAATTTCTCCGGAAAAAAAGCCAAAAAGTGTTACGAGAGGAAAACAAACGAATTCATCTTCATTGGCAAAATGTATCTCATTTCCACAATAAACTAGTCTACACAAAAGACAGCTCCAGGCTTTTAGGCCTTACTCTTGGTCTATAGGCACTGCTATAGGCGGCCACTAGTAACCCCCACCGGGAATTGCTTATTAATAGGTCTAAACATAATAGACAACTTTCACAAAAGATGTTTATCAATAGAGATTTCAAAATAAAGAATGTTTAAAACACAGCTGATTGGCTTAGGTTTCGAAACTCTCTATCGTTTCATTAAAACCTCAGTGCGCATGCGATTTATCCGAAGAATTTCAATATTAAAAACAAGAGCAGTGCTCATATCCCGAAGAGTAGGAGTTTTACGCTCGAAACGAACGAAGATATGACGTAGCCTACAATAAACAGACTTTCAAAAATTTAACGAAAATATAACGTTTTAAGATCCCCATAGCCGCAAATCTTCTCAAAATTTCAGTCAAAATTTCTCAAGAACTTTAATTGTAGCTTACATATATAGATTTATTATACCAGCTAATTATTTGCTCTGAGATAATAGGAAAAGGGTACACTGTACACATCGACACCCAACAAACACCACCGTTATCCCAAATCTGTTAGGAACCAAAAAAATCGACCTTCTTGAGGGCACAAAATGTCGTTTTAACGTTCATCTAACGTTAAAAGGACGACAATAGACGATCATATCTTCTACACAAGGTCACTAAAACAGATCATAGTAATAGTTTAGGAGGCGGGATAAATTTGAAACGGTGGTTAGCGCGGGGCGGAGTAAGCAATGGCGGAAGTATTTACAGCGTTTGTTCCAAACTCTACTTTTTTCGCATAAACCGCCCTCACGCCCTGATACTGCTCACATATATTTTCCCGTGCTTACTGACCCTCTAACGGACGATAGCATCGTCTAGGACGACAGATGAAGGTTATAAAAACATTGCGTGCCAGATGGGAGGAGCACACTTTAAGCGTCTCAAGTCCTTTCGTTTCCTTCGTCTCCCACATTGTAACTTTTTTTTTAAAGTCTGAATGTACCGCCCTAGGTTTTCCACTCTCGTTTCCTTCCTATCCCAACATTTTTACACCTCGCAAAAGAAATCCTTATCCTCTTTTGTAGAATATAACATGATTTTTTCCTGGAAAAGTTCAAAAACTCTCACCAGCCTCTGATCAATATAATATCAGCCAAATCAAAGTAGAATTCTTTTCCACTATCTTGTACGACCTTGTACTATGCTTTTGGAAGATATTATATTTCATATATTTTGATGGATGGATATGATTATTATGAAAAGTATTTTGGAATTAGAAACACAATAGCCTCACAATCGCCTTGGTGAGATTAAAAGAAAACTTCTCACAACTCTGCGTTGTCCCCCTAATATATTGAAGACTTTTTTTATTGTAGCAAAAAAATATTTTTATTTCATTTGAAAATAAATTTTATTTGATTTCCCATTTTTCACCGATTTTATGAGATTACTATTTTTAGGGAACATTTTTATCAGCATGATTCTTACTAACAGAATACGCGTTCTCGTTAGTTTTTATTTTCTCAGAAAACTCTGTGGTTTTAGAGCCTTATCAGTCCAAGAAGAATGAACTCTTTACCAGAGACTCGCTTAAGACAAAAAAAGAAGACAAAAAAAGTACGTTTTGCATGCAGTGAACCTAGGCTCTGATTTGGTTTCGCGAATCAAAGGTTGAATGATTTATTAAAAAAACAATTGATTCATTGTCAACCGGTTTTTTCAGACAATTTTTCAGTGCATCATGTTTGACGACCTTGCACTTTAAAAAAATTCAGCAAAAAGCTTCATGTTGCTGCTTGAAAGCATTGACATATATTATATACTATACATACATTTTTGAGGAACATCCAAATTTTTTGAAGTCTTTCTTTTTCCGTTCTTAACTTTTTGAGTTTTAAGCCTAAAAATTCTTAGCATGTTCTTATTTTCAGCATTTTGTGAGTGTATTTTTGTCAATTTCCCAAGAAAATGGGGTGTTTTAGAGGCCACAAAACCTTAAAATGTTCTTAACTTGTTCTTAACATTTTGGCCATCGAAGCCTTACGTTCTTATAAAAAAACAAGTACGTGTTTATATTTACTAACTCTAGTTGAAAAGTGTGAAAAGTTAAGGGGGTTGTAGGTGGAAGAATCTAAAAGCCTAAGTGCAGTAGAGGGCGTTTGGACTCCTGTAAATGGTTTTTACACCTGTAATACAATAGCGGATCTGAGGGGGCTAAAAATTCATGATTGGCTAAAGCGGTTCGGCTAAAAGAAACACTCTCCATCGTAAATTTTGAACTCCAGCCTTAGATCTGCTACTGGTAGAATCTAGACTACCTTTCCTTGGACACATGAACGCGGGAAAAGTCCTTACAAAGTCTTCTTATAGAAAATAGAAAGCGGTTTGGAAAGCGCAGCGAAATACAACGATGTGGTTTTTACCAGTCTAGCTAGAATCCGGAAAAGAAGTGATTTGTAGGACTCATATCAAATACCAGAACGTTGCTACCGCCAACTCAATTGAAGAATCTCAAACTACCGAGTATTCTCATCAATCCTTGCTAAGCTCCATGCGGTGGCAAATGACCTATGAAGTTGGGGACGAAATCTTTGCAACACATCTTCATGCTTGCGTAAAACTTCTTATTGACGTAAAAGATGTTTATCTTGAAACAAACTTAAGCTTCGTTTCATATCTCATAGACTAAAAATTTGTTTCAAAGAGTTTCTAGATTATAATCTACAGTAGAACTTATTTTTTGTAAACAAAATTTTATATGAAAATAAACTTTCAAGCAGTTAACCCACTACACGCACTAATACTCTTTGCATAAGAACATCGGTGCCATCAATAACAAACCTCAGCATGGGTTTGTTGCACTCAAAGTAGAAAAATCAGGTTTAAAGCAAGAAATTCCTAACTTGATAACAGCTGTTCATAATTTTCTTACGTGCATGGCAAACCTCTGAAGGCGCTTGAAAATTAAACATCTGAGGAAAATAGTCCTCCCGCGCAAAATTTTACAACAAGAATTGTTCTGCGCTGGAATCTCAAAAACTGATACGGCGCCCTATTCATAAACACAATCATGCAACTAGTCCCTTTAGATGAACGCGGTCCTTACGATTTCGAGATTGCATATTCGTCAGATTGTTATGTTTTCACACATACCTTTAGAGCTTCAGCGTGGTGTGCAGAAAACAATCACAATCTGATTTCAGGTTAGAAATTCCCAAAATCTAACCAAATCGTTAATAAAAAAGCTAAAAAAGTATATCTTAGTAACATGTTTTTTTATAAGAACAAACTATATAAGAACATAAGGTTTCGATGGCCAAAATCTTAAGAACAAGTTAAGAAAATTGGCTTTGTGGTCTCTAAAACACCCAATTTCTTAGGAGAATGGTCAAACATATTCACAAAAAAAAATTAAGAACATGTTATGAACATTTTTAGGCTTAAAACACAAAAAGTTAAGAAAATCCGAAGGCCTCAAAAATTTTGGATGTTCTTATAAAAAAACGTGGAGAAGGGAGTTGAGAAAATTATGAAACCAAACTTCTATTTGACTTTGAATCATCATCCAGCGTTTATTCAAAGCATTATCCAGATAATAATGATAGACACCAGGATCAAAACCCCCCTCACCATACACGTTTTGTTTCATTAGAACCCAGTTTATAAGAACATTGAGGCTGAAATTCGTCAAAAAATTAAGAACATCGTAAGAACATTCCCAGCCTCAGTTTGGAAAAAAAATGAAAAGAAATTACAATTCTTTCCTCTTTTCAAGCAGTTTTAACCGAACTTAGGGATGGATTTTCTAAAATCGAGAGTCAAATAGTGTCCAAATCTTACCAATTTTAAAAGCTCTTTATTTTGCTCAATATTGTCGATTTAGAGTAGTCTAAAAGATTAAGGACGCATTTAAGAACATTTTAGACTGAAAATTGCTAAAATATAAGCACTTCCAGGCTCAGCCTAATTTTAGGTGTTCTAATTAAAAAATGAAAAACGTGTAGAATTTTTGTTTCACCAATAAAATTCACAGCACTCCACATGATCAGATCATTTAAAAATATGGCAAAAAGAGCCGTTTGGAAAAGATAGCTAGAACAGCAAGCAAAATTTCTTTGCCTTCAACTATTATTCACAGTATAAGATTTTCCGAGAATCCAAACTTTCAAATTATCAGTAATGATTAAATCAGAAAACAATTTAAAACGAAAAGGAAGATGATAACTTACCATAAAACCTCGTCAAGTTTAATGATAGGAATCGTGTGTTTTATTTTTCCGCTTCCAAAAACAAGAAATAATTTTCAAAATATTTTTGCAAATATAAACCAAACCTGAAATAACATTAACGGCAGATAAGCGAAAGCGAAAAAAAATCTACATTGATTTCTTGGTCAAGATTCTTTTACTGGATTTTAGTTTAGTGAAAGAAATTTTACACAACAACAGAACTCTTCTCTTTAAAACTCTGTCTGTAGTAATTTTTCTTTGAATTTTTTTTTTGTGTTTTTGAAAGTTTTATTATTCGGATTATACAACAGAAAAATAAGGGGGAAATATTCATTAATTTTTATGATTTTTCCCTATCCGTTGAATAGATAATTGGGCGAAACAAGAGTTAAAACAAAGTAGAAACAAAACAAAAAATATATGAGAAAGGACGAACTAGTAATTACAAACAAGAACGTAACATTTTCCCTAAAAAAATATGAATTAATTTTCAAGGGTACAAATGAAACATACATTATAGCAAAAAAGAATATTTTAAAATTTCAATGAAATTTTCAAAAGAAGAATTGATTGTAAACTGAGTGAAAAAAAGAAATAAAAAGAAAAAATAGCCAACAGGGTAATTTATAAAAGTGGCCTATGGAACTGTTGAGTTCACCAAAAGGCCTCCCGACCTCACAGCGTGGGTTTAGTAAGCTTTATCGTAAACATTATATTAGCTTCTTCCCCTATATTTCAACTTAATATCAACGAACTCTAAAGTACAACTAGAACGAGCTTCTCCCTCCTTAGCAACCAGTACTTTTGCAAACGAACATGAGAGTAGATTTGACATATTGATTATCTACACGTTTTTCAATAAGAACATCCATGCTTTAGCCATCAAGCCTTATGTTTTTTGTTCTTGCAAATAAAATATTCATCCAGAACTTCGAAAAACGATTGTTATCGTATTAAATACGTCTAAACTATGCTCCCACACCAGAAAAGGTAAAGTTTTCTGAGGGATAGTACACGTTTTTTTTTTTTAGAACACCTAAAATTTGGCTAAGCCTGGATGTGCTTATTTTTTTGGCAGTTTTCAGCCTAAAATGTTCTTAAATGCGTTCTTAATTTTTCAGACTACTCTAAATCGACAATATCATGCAAAATAAAGAGCACTTAAAATTGGTAAAATTTGGACAATATTTGACTCTCGATTTTAGAAAATCCATTCCTAAGTTCGGTTAAAACTGCTTGAAAAGTGGAAAAAATAGTAGTTTCTTGTCATTTTTTTCCAAACTGAGGCTGGGCATGTTCTTACGATGTTCTTAATTTTTCGACAAATTTCAGCCTCAATGTTCTTATAAACTGGGTTCTAATAAAAAATAAAACGTGTAAACAGAACTCCTCCTCCCCAAGACAAAACTTCCTACCTCCCTCCCCGATCACGTTCTGCTCTGGCCTCTAAATAAAACTTGAGTGAGTATTATTGAGCTTCCATCCTAGTGACATATTTTTATCTTTATAGTAAGCAACCCGCTTATGGTTATTAACCCTTGGAGAAAGCTTTGAGTAACTTCCATTTTTTTGATACGGAGCTCTAAGCTGCCTGACCCGCTGGCATCTCAAGGTTATGTGGTACTATAAAGTTGAAATTTTGACCATTACATGTTTTTTTCTATAAGCATAACGTTTATAAGCATATACAGGCTCTGTTTTTGGTACCTAAACAATGGCTCTATTGTTTAAAGAACAATAAGATACTAAGCATATTGCGAGCCTAATATTGGGGTGGACACTTGTTTATTGAAAAACATGTAGTAGATATTGTCAAATGAAGATGATTTGCTAAGTTGACCGCCTGTTTAGTTGGTACTTTGGAGACCAGAACTTCAAAATGGCTCAAGTAATGAATTTGTTGAAATTTGGTCCATTTGTCAAATAAAAATAAAAATGCCTTTAACTTTAAATTTCCCAGGTGATATATTTTAACCACCTGAGGCAGTGTATAAGATTTCAAGTCGATCACCTGAACCTCTGGTATTTTGCAGACCGGTGGTCAGTATCTTACCTAAATGCTCACTTTTGACACAAATGCTTGTCCGATTTCGCTAAATTTTTGACAGTATAGTCATTACCTATTACTCGTCCAAATGCAAATTTTAAGTCAATTGCTATTTTCAATCCTGAGATATAAAAATTCAGGCCTGAATTAGCCCGAAGGAGTAAAAATGTTTGTATGTCAAAAGGAGTCATCACACAGAATTTGAGCAAAAAACTATTAAAAATTATCAAAAATTTGTTTTCAGTCATGATGAATGAAACTATGGAAATATGCGTGCGATTCCAATAATTGAGAATGATCATTGTCTTTTCTTTTCACTCACGTTTCGAAACCTTTTGACAAATGTAAGCTTTAAAGGTGCCTAATGCATGGGTGTATTTGCGTTCTCAATCGAAATAATTGTGTATTTTTAAAGGACAATATTTTAGGAAAATACTTTGCCTTTTCAAAGAAAAACTCATAAGTTTGGCGTGTAATTTAACTTGTCAGTTGACGGATTTCAGGTATAAATTTTGACGGGGATTTAATATTTCTGGAATAGATACTTACACGCTTTTTTTTTTATAAGAATGGTGTAAATCCATTTCTTCGTGGATATTCTTAACTTCTTTGGGAAAATCATCCTAAAATATTCTTACAGCATTCTTAGGTTAGGATCCTAATTCAGATTAGATTTAGCATTTAGGTATGTCTTAAGCAAATTGGCACTTTTTTTAAAGGAGTGAGCCTTACTTGGGGCTAATTGACAATTTATAATTGAAAATGGCATTCTTAGCTTGAGAAGCAAAATTCCATGATCCCGGGGGGTCCATGATGGTGATATTCTTAGCATTACTCTTAATTTTTGGCCATTTTCATCATCGACATTCTTATAAAGTGTATTCTTATAATAAAAAGCGTGTAATATATTACTTGATATACCTAAAATATTACTTTTCATAATTTTTTTAATAGACCTTTTCATAAATTACGTCACGAACATCACTTGTTTCGTTATAAAATAACATCACTTGTTTCGTTATAAAATTATTGCCATGGTGATTAACTCCCAGCAAATTTTATTAAAACTACTTTCTATTCATCACCATGGTCATTGTTTGAATACAAGGCAAGATGTACAGGGTGTCCCGAAAAAAAGTCTCAGAACACGAGGTCAAGTAGTAATTTGTTTTGTGTGCATGTCTAGTTTATCTCTTTGACGCAACGCCAGTAATTAACACTTTAATGGTTACAGTGAAGCAGAAGCACAATAAACTTAAAATTAAGATATCAATTGTGTTGTGAAATAAATCATTTTTATGAACTTCTCTTTCAAACGCAAAGTAAAAACATTTTAATGATCGCATTATATTAATTGGCATTTATACTGAATAAATTTTTGACAAACACGCACATAAAACTTTCTACTTGTAGTCGTGTTTTGACAAAAGACTTTTTTTGGGACACCCTGTATTTTATGAAAAGGCCTATGTTAACTGGTATAAAATTTGGCGTTTCGTAAATTTTGGCGGGTATTTTATTTAGTGGATTTTGCCTAAAACTACCAAATCAGCCAAATTTAACCTCCATTGGAATATACTCGTGTATTTTCGTTAAAAGAATTTGCATTTTCAGAGGAAAATATATCATAATAAGGTAACGTAATCATGTATTTTAAAAAGTAAATAATTTTTGTTGGGCAAAGGGTTTTTAAAATATATTAATCCAACTGTGCATTAACTCTTGCCTTACTCGGCATTTGTAAACGAATGTTCTAAAGTTTCATACCACACCCTCTTCTCACAGACCCGGTAGGAATTTTTCAGCCTGTGGGGATAAAATTAACGGACTGGAACTCGATGGGGATTGATATTTCCATATCTTTTATGGCTGGGGATTTCAATTCTTTAGTTTTCAAACCAGAAAATCCAGTAGGGATGGGAATAAAAGCATCATATTTTGCAGTGAGGATAGATTTATTTCATTATTTTCAGTGGGGACAAAAATTGGAGGATAACTTTCCACCGGGGACGATAGGTATAGGGGTTGGGCTAAAGCCCATTCGCTTCAATGATGTTTTAATTGTAGTTTGTTTTATCCTTTAGAATATTGTAGTGCTCTGAACTATCTTTACAATGGTTTGACACTCCCTTCACACAGACCCACTGGGAACCCTTCCCACTGGAAGGTAATTTTTTCCAAAACAAACTACAATTAAAACATCATTGAAGCGAATGGGCTTTAGCCCAACCCCTATACCTTAATTTGATAATAAACCACATCCTAAAAACCCATTAGCGGATCTGGGGTAGGGGAGCGAGAGTCCGTTCTTTCCTTTATAAGGAGTATGGCTAAAAGAAACTCTCCGTTATAAATTTTGAGTACCCCCCTTAGATCCGCCACTGAAACCTTTTAAATATTAAAGAGGGATGGTACCTACTTTCTACTCCGAAATACTGTAAAACAGTGGCTCATGTTTGTCTTTAAGTTCTTTTCTTGTTGCAATTCTCCTTCTTCTTCTTTCTGACCAAACAGTCGATAAACCAAAAATAAATGGGTAAATCCAAAAGAGAGCTATTTTATACTTTTCAAAAACATTTCGTAATAGAGACACTCATTGTAACTAGCCCCCGTATGTTCTGTAGTGTACTGTGTCCTGTATTGCATACTACTATCTAGAAATGTTAATTCTTCTCTCCTTTTTTTGTACACAAAGGAAAAGTAATATTCAAAGTTCTTTTTTTTATATTTTCACGCCAATTTTGATTCTTCATCAACTTTTTCATTTTTTTTCGGCAGACGGAGGAATACAAGAAAATGGATAATGAATAAGAAATGAGCTTCTAATATTGATGAAAATAGATATATGGCTTCTTTAAAGGCGGTTGCTTCGTCATACTTATAAGACTCTGTTTGGATTTACCGTTGATTCTCTTCAATTCGACCTTCAAGTAGACAGGAGACCCGTCAAGTGTTTTTTATAATTTGATGTTACACTAGACGGGTTCGAGCTGTGAGTCCAATTTTGGACTCACATTTTTTACAGTTGAAACAGCGCAGGACTCACTCACTAAATAAAAATGAGTAAATAATAAAAAATCGTGCTTTTTATTAAAGCAGTTTGAACATAGAAACTAAAACAAACTTTCATTGGCTAATTCACCAACTGTCATTTTGAGGAGCGAAATTCAAATTGGCAGCCCAAACCATGCTATTCATTTCGCCATCAGTATATCAACGAAGAAATCATAGCATGGATTCCCAGGCTAACCTTCAAGTGACCAAGAATTTTCTTCGAATAATAGAAAGATTAGGAAAACGGAAAGTTTAATTTACTTTCCAACGGAGCGAACAAATGCTTTTGTTCGAATTAGAGAGAGTGGACTGTATTCATTACTTTAAACCCGCTGGTACATTATATAAAAGGTACATTATCAGATTTTGTCCTTACTTTTTGTCGTATCAATTTTGTTATTTTGGACCTACCTTAAGGCGCGTCCTATAAATTAACCTGTGTCCGTCCGTTCGTTATTAGGTGTTTTCGGGATTGTTCTTGAGAGTTCTATTCCCCTTGGTTATAAGGTTCACACATCTCAAACAGTTAAGCTTTTAAGTTTTTTACACTGAATATTTTGATGAAAAAAAACAACAACAGGAACACGTATGATATCAGGTTTAAAGCAAGTTTGACTACTTAACTATCAAGTTCAGCTTGAATTAAGATATTGATTTATCATGAATATGGCCTACGCTCACTTTTGCGCGGTATCAAGAGTTCCAAACCTGATTTGTTTGTCGTTCTCGGACTTTTTTAGGGCCCCCATTTTAGTCAAATTTGTATCTAAATTAGCTTACCATACCAAAAAATGTTATCTTAACTCTTTAAAAACCACGGTCATTTATTTCTAAGTTTTTTAAAGAAAATCTCTAGTTCAAACTTTCAGGGCTCTGACCATAGTGAGCTTTTAATATTTGCCACGTACAAAATATAAATTTCTACTTGATGTAGCACACAAAACTGTGGCATGTTATACATTTTCTGTTAGGCCAATTATCCTTGAGTCTGAAAATTTAGGAATCGCAATGAAAAAAACGATGAAGAAGAAAATGAAGACTTTGGCGAAGAAGAGTACTTCAACTTTGAAGAGCTTATTTTCGGCGAAGAAAATGTATTTTGAATTTTTTTTTGCAGTAGATGGTGTATCTTTTACCGAGCTAAAAATATATTTTCGGAAAATTTTTCTAAAAGCTTATTTCCCTTGTCTCAAAATCTTGAAAATAGTGGTTTTTGACCAATTTGTCATCCCAATTTTTCATAAAAAGCAGCCATAACTTTTGATGCATTAATTTAGAACATTGATAGAATGATAGAAAGGTGCCCAGTGGTAAAACTCCAAAATAATTCGCTGGAGGACAGAATCAAGTAAAGTAGGGCCAGATTTTGAGGTTTTTCGATCACTCGTTTACCAAAAATTGTCAAAAAACGGTCAAAATCTTAAAAAAGTGGATTTTTCTCAAACTGGGCATTACAGAAGGGCTTCGCCCTCCTACATAGCCCATGTCTGATATATACGACATTGGCACTTAAAGGGTTAAAAGCACACCATTAATGTGATAATGGCTAAAGGCCAGGGCAAACCAGTCCAACATTTCATCCAACATGATTTTGAAATGTTGGATGAAATGTTTGATGGAAAAACTTGCGTGGGATGAAGCAAAAATCAAGGCCGGGGCAAACCGATCCAACATTTCATCCGACATGACTTGGAAAAAAATGAAAATTAAAAAAAATAAAGAAAAAAGTACCACCAAACCAATCCAACACGAAAAATTACACAATTCAATGAGAGAGCTTCTTTGATCTCGCCGCAAATGTTGGATGAAATGTTTGATGGCGATCAAACTTCATCCAACACCGTCCAACACGGTTTTTGTTCTTCTTTTTTTGAATTTTCGTTTTTTTCCAAAAATTTGGATTGACGCAAACCTGTCCAACATTTCATCCAACATCAGAAAAAAGGCATGTTGGATGAAATGTTGGATCGGTTTGCTCCGGTCTTAACGAAAAGTTTTTTTTTTTTCCAAATCTCTAATGTTCTTAGCTGTTCTTATTTTCACCATTTCACCAAAATTGATCACCTGAACCAAAAAAAATTCCAAAATGTTTGATTTTTACCGAGATTAGGGCTTTGAAAGGTGAAATATTCTTCTTCGAAAAACTCTTCGTTTTCTTCTTCATTTAATTTTTTCATTTCAATTTTTCGATTTTTAAATTCTAAAAAGGTAGGTTTAACAGGACATATAAAAAAAGTTATACATTAATCTTTTTAAAATGGAGAAATTGTAATTTAAGTTGGTGTAAAATTGAAAAATTGTCCAGAGCCCTTAAAATGTTCTTAACTTGCTCTTAATATTTTGGCTATTGAAGCCTCATTTTATTATATAGTTTAATTTGTTCTTACAAAAAAAACTTAAATAAAATATCTTACACACCAGCAAAATTTTTTTAAAGAACAAAATAATCTTACCTGATACTGTTTCCAAATTTTGAAAAAGCGCTTGATCCGCGTCTCCATGACGATCTCTTCGAGGAGCCTCTCTTTAGGCTAGGAGCGCCATCCAAACCATCTGTCCCTGTCTTTGATTGGTCTATTTCAGCACCAGGAGGAGGTGGCAAGGTATCAGCAAAGTTCGTCCCAAGAAATGATCCATTTTGCCCTCGTGGTCGATTTGGTGATTTCCGAGTTTCTACCATTGAGTTCTCATTTTGATCTATATGTTCCCATTTTTGCTTCGTTGATTTACCGCCCATTACATTCAGGGGCGGAATAGGGGCGGATTGCTTGAATCTTTGATAACTGTCAAAAGTAATATTCACTACCAATACGCTCAACCAACGGTTTGTTAGAATAATTTTAATGTACTATGAATATGGAGTCCCTGGTAAAAATATCGCGTACAGAATGTCGCGTTTTTTTTACAATCTCACGTTGTCTTCCTTCAGATCCACATAACCATGTTAAATCGTGTATCAATGGAATAAATTAAAGGCCTTGTCTTCATTCCTCGCCGTTTTTTCCTCTATTTTCCTAAGTTTCTTGTTTCTTCGTTTCAAATGTTTTGGATAACAACACACTTTTAAAAAGACTTGTTTATTTTTCTGTGTTTCAATTTACTTCTATCGATTTTGGTCTTCTGTTTTTTCTTCTTTGCCTCTTTTTTCTTTCTTATTCTCTAAAAATACAAGAAAAAGGAAAACTGTTCCTTGCGTACTCCCTTTATAGAACTGAAAAGAATGTTCATTTGAGGGCTAGGATTTTAGGCCATCGTACCAAAAAAACCATTTAAATGATTCCATCTTTTAGAAAAAATGGATAAGAATGGTTGAAAACAAAAAAAAAAATAACTGAAAATATTATTAAAATTTCTCTGCTAAAAAAAAAGAAAATTATATTTTACCAAAGCTAAAATTCAAGAAAATTAGCTGACAATAAATAGTAACCTTATAAGAGAAAAAAGTAGATGAAATAAAGTTGGTTTCAAAATCAGCAGGGGTTATGGTGTTGTCCAAATAAATTAGCCCTGGACCCTACTGTGCTCATGAAGCAAGCCTTATAATTGTTGAACTATCCCTTTGACTGCCTTTGAAAGAAAAATTCAAATTAAGACAACAGTGAATATTAGCAATGTATAATTCTAGAGAGACCACTCATAAGCCATTTTCTATATTATACGCACTGAGTCTACTTTCAAAACAGACACCGCCATAGACAATGCTATCGTCCGTTAAACTTTAGAGGGATAATAAACGCTGGCGGTAGAGTTTGGAACGAACGTACGATACCAATTTGGCATCTCAACACAAAACCTATATAAACACCTCCGCCACTGCTTACTCCGCCCCGGGCTAACCTTTATTTCCAAACTCATCCCGCCTCTTAAACTATTCCATAACACCCCCTTCTCACAGACCTACTGGGAACCCTCCCCACTGGCAAAATTGGCAAAAATATCGCCCCTGGTGAAAAATTATCCTCCAATTTTTGTCTCCTCTGAAAAAGATCAGATGAGCAAATCCCCATTGTAAAATATTGTGCTATTTTTTCCATCCCCACTGAATCTTTTTGGCTAGAAAACAGTGTAATTCAAATCCCCAGTCATTAGAAACATATGAATATCAATCCCCATCGAGTTTTGGTCCGTTTTTTTCACCCCCACTGGCTGATAAAATCCCGGGTCTGTGAGAAGGGGCTGTTCTAGAGATCTTGTGTAGACGATAGGATCGTATTGAACTGATGTTAGACAGCAGGGAAGGAAAAACTTTTTCTGCCGTTCAGAAAAGTGTCTAGTTTTTTAGGATACAATCTGTAATCACCATTATTATGTAAAAAGTGGTAAAAATCGTTCAATAATGAATTCTTAGCCTGCATCATCTCATGGGGATGATATTTCACTGTTTGCAGCTTTTTGCTGTGATGTTGGTCTCTTCCAAGAAACGCGATCTGCAAAGCAAATTGGTTCCTTTTTGTCTAAAATACACCACGCTAGATAAAAATTAGGGATTATGTAAAACTAGCAAACAATTGTATTTTGCGGTAGCACAGTGGGTCGACCAAAACTTGGGTAAAAATCGATTGTAACGAACAAAGATACGATGTAGCCTAGAAAAAAGGCTCTTAGCTTCATGCAATACTCCACCGTCCAACATGATCTACAAAAATGTACTAATTCTAAGTCAGGTCAAACGAGATTTCAAAACTCGTGCTTTTATCTTTACCATAAATCAAATCTGAATACCTTAAGAATTGAAATGACATTAACAGACTTGAATTATATAGAAGATTTTTAGCTGGGTCCCAATGACCCCAAAACTAAAGAATATACTCTTCAAAAGATGTAAGAAACAGAATCTAGAAGCTTTGATCTTGTTATAGTTTTGATGCCAAGATATGAAACCAAATTTTCCAATTTATTTCACCAAAAAGAAATGTTCAATTCTTATTTCTAAATGAACTATTTATGCTTTTTTAGCAAATTGAGAAAAATTCTTATGTATACCATCCAAGATCAAAATAGTCTCTTCTAATTAGACTCCCTATTTTTTGAAATTTTTGATATAGATATCGATATACGATTTCTGGAAAATAGTTCGGCTCTGCACAGTGAAAGATCTGGCATATTAATAAACTTAGTTTCTCCGTTGATTGGCATGGCCTATGGTCAAACTATGTTTTTAACAACATGTTACTAATTACTGAAAGAACGTAAGTTAAATTCCAGGAACAGGATATAAAATCTCCCTATTTTTACAAACATTTAAAATAGAGCTTTGCATGTAGGGGGTACATAGGCTAGGCAAGTGAAGGGTATGGTTATGTGTCATTCTTAAGGGCGGTCTCCACTTTCGCCCGACATGGGCGAAAACTTTTTGACGTTTTTTTAAGGTCATTGGTCGGTTGAAAAATGAAGCAATTTCATTGGTAGAAACTGACGTAACGGATGAAAAAAGTAGAACTTCCTTCAACTTTTTTTTGTTCGCGCGAAAAAATGTTATGACGTAATCTTTTCTTCAGGCAAAAAAGGTTAAGAATTTGCGAAAGTGGAGACCGGCCTTTAAGCATTTCCTTTTAAGAAACTGGAAGTACCTGTAAGGGTTGAAATAATCAGAAAAGTACCTCTGGCTTAAATTCGTGATTTATTCCTTCGGTATTGGGACGACCTCAAAAAGCACCTGTTCAGAAGGCGAAAAGAGCCATGTGAGTTTGGTTGGCTTCGGTTTTTGATAATGCAACAGACGATACATAACACATAAAAATCTAAAAAATGTATCACTAACCACCCACCCACCCACACACTCAGTGACTTATAGGTAAAATCGACCCTAATTAAATGGATCATTTTAAAGGTAAAAATATAGATCAAAATAAAGCTACTTAAAAGTGCACTTCTCCAAAATCAGGTTTTAATACTTTGAGAGAGTTTATCATCAAATCAAATGCATCCCAAAAAAAATAAAGACTTGTGTTAAATCTTTACGTAGGATGGTTAAATCTGCTTCTAAAATGCAGCCAAAACTATTCACTTCATTTCTTTACCTTTGTACAGCACGCATTATTTCCTTGGGATTAACATTTACCGCTAGAATTCATTCAAATTTGAAATGCTAAAACAAAGAAAGTGCTTGTTTCAATCCGTCATATTTAAAATACGATACAACTTTTCAGGCCTTCCTTTCCCCTTTATTTTGCTTGAAAAAGATTGAAGATTCCCCTCTAGTCTTCGGTTTGAAACTCAATTGTCATACTACGATACACACTTCTTCCTTAGGGCTCACAAATTTCACAACGAATCTTCCACTCTTCAAGTTGAAAACATTCAACAAAGTGATGATCGTAGATACTTGGCTGGTCTTGACTTAGAATTTTTATCAGTGGATTAAATCTTGTCGCCTTTCTGATGGCTTCTTTCGTGTTTTCCTTTTTATTGGTTTTTCATTTTCAATTTTTATGAGACTTTATCAAAAAGATATGAAAGAAATTAGTTCATTTTTCCTTCAAAGAAAAATTTCTTCATGAGTACCAATATTGTAATATTTTAACCTCAAAATTTGTACACATTTTATATTGTGAGAGCTCATCCTACCTTTCAACATATTAATTTGTGATTATTACTCAATTTCTTCACCTTCTGTTTGCTAAAAATATCTCGAGTGAAATTCCAACACACTTATCATTTTTATTTGAAATTAAATGCACTAAACTTTATGTAGACCCTGGAGACAGTTTCTTAATTCCGGCCAATCAAAATCTTAGATCGGAGTTTTTTTGAAAGTGTTACCTTAATGGTAGCACTACTCATTAGTGGTGTAAATGTATCAATAGTGCAAGGTTAACTTCCCCTTGAATACTTGCGATGATGTTGCGTCAATTGACATTAATCTTTAACACTGCAATGAATTCTTTGCGGATACCAGCTTCAAAGAAACTGCGATCAAAGATAGTGGAAAAGGCTTAACCAAAGGCTCATCAAGGTCAGTGGTTAAACCCATGGTGTACTACCTCTGTAGTGACCTGCGATTTGAAACAGATAATTGGTGTCTCTCCATGAAAAAAATCCAGTTTTCTTAATATTGCTATCGTTAAAAATCGTTCAAAACCATGTTCTGTAACCACTAGATTGTACCGTAAAAACAACTACGTGTATTTCTCTGACAAAAACTTTGTCATCTTTTCATACACAGAAACATTGGCCAAAAAGTTTTGACTTTAAAGGAATTTCCAGACACGTACAAAACAAGACATCATATGGAGCTTTTTGATATTACTTTCTAAAGTAACCTCGATTGCTTTTTAAAGTAGCCTCGAAGTCAACTTCGAAGTTATTGTGGTCAAATAGATTTTCTCTTTTTCCAAATAAAAAAGGCTTTTTGGTCAAACTTTGTCTGATGGTACGAATTTTGATGATTTCATCTCAGTTTCATCTATCAATTCATGTATAAAGAAGCTCAGTTTTCGGATGCATCAGTTTTTAGGAAAACCGGGCGCAACCCGAAGGTTTTTCTTTCGATAGCTATCTACCCAAAGGTAGGGGAGGGCACTACTCTTTCTCCCTGGATTGCTCCGCCTACTCTTGATCCCCCTCTTATTTTCCGAGCAATAAGCAGAAACGTATCCAGTACCATTTTGTACTCGAAGTTTTTGGTATGACTAGGCCGGGGATAGACTTTACGCACCGTAGTTGGATGCTTTACCTTTGCCATTGATTTCAAAGTCTTGAAGGGGCTAGATCCGAAACTTCTGTATGGGAAATAAAGCCTTTTTCCCATCTAAAACACGTGACCCGCGTGTTTTCAAGCAAAATCTATAAATGCGAGGCAAACTTAAGGCTTCTCCTTTTCTTGCTTGAGAAAGGTTGAAGATTTCTCTCTAGCTCCTTTAAGGTTTCAAACTCAATGGCTTTACCTTTTGCCACGCAAGACGGGCGGTCCAAAAGACAGCAGAGTCATCCCTCATTAAATTACTATGAACTAATCTGATAAAACCTCAACTCTCTACTAAGACGATACCGAAATAATCCACCCCACCATCTTGGTAACTGTTTCTCTGACCTCTGACCCATTACTGAATAATCCTCAGAGATGAACCTCCCTTTACCACTTTCCTACAGTGAGAAAATCATAAACATTCGTAAACTTTCCTACCGTGCGCCTTAAAGTCACGAAGTTTGCCCCTCCCCTTGTTTGAAAACATCACCGCTGATTTTTTCTTCCTATTTCCCTAAAGAACCTACAAGTCATCTTCTATTTGGTGATTAGTAGTCCAAAAATTAGTTTATCGACTGACAAACGGCTCGACTTATTATTTCATAGAACAATGTCAGATTTTCATTGAAAATCAACTGTATTAGCCGGTCAACCATAGGACATGGCCAATGTTAGTTAAAAGAAATCAATAACATTGTCTCTTGTGCCCAGTCAGGTGTACCTTCTTTTCAAAGTAAGCCACTTTCAATACTGAGATTGTTTTCGCGTGTTCTAGACCAAGCTGACTGATACTCACTGAGTTGATTGAAGAATTTTTCCTTTAACATTTTCTCGCGAGAACTTAAGGTTGTTTACATCTCTCAAGAACATTTTTTTTTGAACCATAAGGTTGATGAACTGTTTTTGTTTTTCCGATATCTTTCTTTGGGAGGAAAATCACCAGATGTAGAAAAAAATGAAGGGGAAGTTTTCCTGGATAGGGATCAGACTATAAAGGACCTCTAGAATATTTTCCTTTTTAATGTTGATCGAAATAGGTGTCCAAAAATTATGGCCCTCATTCTAAATTATCTATGACCTTGTCAAAAGGGGATTATTCGATACACTCATTTTTATCAGAATATTCTTAGCTAAGAACAATTTAAGAACTATTCTGAACCTGGACTTGATTGATTTGATTTGCATGGTAACCGAATTTTTAGCAAATGTTAGAGTCAAAGTAATAAAATAAGATGGCTCAAAGTTAAAAGATAAAAACATAGTTAAGCCTTAACAAAAAAAACAATTATTGTTTCTCATTAAAAAGAAAGAAGGGTATTCGGTCTCTACAGTTTGAATTTCAGAAAAAGCTAGACTGTTGCGCTCACGGTACCGTTACAGGGATAGTAAACGCGGTAAAATATATAGAGTTTGCAGCTGGTAACAGCAATAGTTAGAGAAAAAGATTTTCGCGGTAGAGTTTCGAAGAAACGGACAAAATCCCAACCACAACCATAAAGGCGTTTTTGCGGTTTTGATTAGACTAACAAATAAGACTTCATTTTTTTGAATACCGCACACGGCTGGCTAATTTGAAGCTCGAAAGCTCGCATTTCAATGATTTTCGCTTGCGTATCGAAACCGTATGTCTGAGACATCTATTTTTACCAGCTGTAAACTAGCAAAACCCGTTCACTTATTTTTCTTTGGCTTGGAAATTATTTCTTAGACATCGACAAATTAGACCACAACAGAGTTTGCACAGTTTTTATTTTAATCTTTTGACTATCCTTTTAGAATATAAAGATCATTTTTGCTCCCCCCACCCCACATCGCTAACTGCTGCAAAAGTACCTCTCGCATAATTTAACTCCATACCTCAGTGCATAACAATTTTTTGACCCGATGAAAACCTTGAAATTCTTTTTAATGTTTCCTACAAAAAAACATCCTTGATTTCTTAGAAATATACATTATAATATCTATCATTGCGCAAAACTAAAGTCAAACTAAATACTGTTCGCTCGTTAGTCTGTTTCTCAGAACATAGAAACATTAGAACATAACAAATCATTAGAGAGATTAGAGATTCATTATCATTCAGCTTAGACATCCAGGCAGATCCAAGATGTGTTAAACCTGTAAATTCTTCGAAAAATCACCTTAAAGGTTTTATTTTTACATAAGTGTCCCCGTTTCATATCAGACACATATTTCATATCAGGACAGTGTCTTCTTACTGTTATATTATGCTGATATTAGCAAAAAAATGTTTTTCCTTTCCTCTTTCTGCGACCAATCTTGCTCCACATATCTGTCAATCCAATATTAAAAAGCTTGTGAATCAAAATTGATGAGTAAACAAACGATAACACTCTTATTTAAAAGCAAAACCTTTAAGTTCAATCAAGGACCTAAACATATATCAAAGTCTCAAAGATTGAGCATTTGTAGATGCACATATAATTCATTGTTGTTAAGATGAAAAATCTTTGTGAAAAACATCCGAAACCTTTGCAGGCTCAAGAAAAAAATTGCTTAATGTTTGGGCAATTCACCTCTCAATTGCCAAAATCAAACATCTATCGAAAAATTAGAAAATATTTACAGGATGCATAGGTGAATATGTCATTCAGACACAACCGAAAACCATAAGGCGTCAACTTTCAAGGTATTGTGGTCAAAAAGACCAAAGAAACTCTATGTGCTAATGTGAAAAGATCCGAATCCTTTGCAGGCTTAAACATCAGATACTTGCTTAATGTTTGAGCAATTCACCTCTCGATTGCAAAAATAAATCAAACATCTATCGAAAAATTAGAAAATATTTACAGGAAATTTTACAGTATTCCGTTTCTATGTTGAATTATTCATGGTCTTGGCTTTCCCAATTCTGACTGGTGTATATTTTTATCAAACTAGAAAAGCCAAACAGTTAGAAACAATTGCGAAATAATAAATCGATAAAAAAGAAACACGAAATATTTCGTACATGGAACCTTGTTTTGATACCACACTGATAAGACATGGCTCCCTGTGGCCGAAACTCTTGTTGTCTTTTGTCGCCATTTATCAAACAAATTGTCTACGTGAGTTTTTGTCCAACCCGTCTCCTCCAGGAAAAAAAAATGAGGTAACAAATTTTCTGGGGGAAAAAGACCTTAACGCTCAACAACGAAAATTTTCGTAGAACCGAATTTAGCAAATATTTTCCAGCCAAAATATTTTAATAGACGATATCGGCTTTACATGAAAACTCAGATTTGACCCCCGAGAATTGCCCACAATGCTTTGTGTGGAAAGAATTTCATGGTGAACTTTTTTCCGCGCAAAGCATTGTGGGCAATTCTCGGGGGTCAAATCTGAGTTTTCACGTTAAGCCGATATCGTCTATTGTTTACCTGTGGCACAGATAAAGGAGGCTTCGGTATTGACCGGCATTCTGTTATTTGACGGAAAATTGTTGCGGTTATTGTTCCAGTAGTCGTTTGAACATTTCTGACCGGTATTAGAGAAGCCAACGGAACCCCCCCCCCCCCCCACAGATGATCATTATACTAATTGAGAATTCTAAGAATTCGACGGCCTGGACTCAAGTATTCATCAGGATAAGTTAGTTATTCAATGGCGGCCAAGCAAAACGAAAGCAAGACAACACCTTCAACCAAGTACTCATATAGAAATTTGATTCTAGAAGGTTTGTATATCAACCTCAATTTGCTGAAAAGTCTTTTAATGCTACACGTTTTTTTATAAGAATATCCGCAAAATTTTTGAAGCCTTCGGATGCTCTTAACTTTTTGAGTTTTAAGCCAAAAAATGTTCTTAACATGTTCTTATTTTCTCCATTTTGTGAGTATTTTTGTCCATTTTCCTAAGAAATCGGGTATTTTAGATTCCCCAAAGGCTTAAAATGTTCTTAACTTGTTCTTAATATTTTGGCCATCGAAGCCCTATATTCTTATACAGTTAGTTCTTATAAAAAACGTGCATTGGCAACAATTTTCGTTAATGAGCCTCCTGACAATATCTATTATTTTGTGTTATTTCATAATTAAATTGTAAAAATTCATAACAGAATTGTTGTCTCGGAAATCTCGAAAAGGTTGTTTCTTCTTTCTTTAGGTTACAAACCTGCGGTATCGACCTTTCGTAAAAATCAGAGAAAAATCGCTGAAATCGTTACAAAAAAGCCTTCTTTAGCTATTTCTAAAAAAAAAAACGTCTAAAGTTTAGAATGCCCTGGCTTCTTTGCCTGATATATTAAAAGATTCAGCATTTTGTGGATTTTTTGGTGCAATTTCTTAAGAACAAGATAATTTCTTAGACTTGAAAAGCTCTTACACTCAGCCTTTGTATGTTTCGTGGGCTTATTATTCCCCTATAAAAGATGATATACTTTTGATGCTTTCTTGGAAAGAAAGCACTTATTAAGTAGGAAATTCTTTTAGTATATGTTTTTTCTTTTATAAGCATAACGGTTATAAGCATGCTTATTCTTAATTAACCTAGGCTTTTAAGGGTGCGGAAACTTTTGTTTCTTTTGTTTAATTTCATTGTTTTCTAAACAAAATAAAAACAAAACAAAAGAAAATTTTGTCTCCAAACACAATAACTCATGTTCAGAGTAAATTAGATTCTTCCTAAAATTATTATAGTAAAATTATTAGATATAATCAAAATAGAATAAAAAATTCTAGCGGGAAAATTAAAAATGTTTGCTATGGTTGGCTGATTCGAGTTCTGAACAACAGCGCGCTAAACAGTTTCCCAACATTTGTAAGCGCATTCAACCTTTATGTTTCGGCCATTTGTTTTAAACGCAAAATGCACATTTTTATAAAGCTGAATGCAAATTTCAACCAAGCTACCTAAGTTTCGCTTAAACTAGCCAAACTTTTAAAACTAATACAAAAAGTTTGCAAAACTTTTAAACAACAATAATTTACCGAATTTTTTTGCATAATCTTTTTGCGCAGAGCTGCACAGAGCTGAATTTTGAAAATTTGACTGCTTTGAAATTTTAGTGGAAAAAATGTCGTAACTTATTGCTTTTTGTGGTGTGGATTGTATTATTTTTGGTGATTTTGTATTAATTTTTTGTCCATGGTTTTGTTTGTTCGAAACTTGATTTAAAATGTTGTGTTGAAATGTCACAATTTAGCTAAGCGTAATGACTTGTTAGCTCGTAAGCATGTCAAATTGTAAAGTTCGATTTAAACCAGCCCTCTTGGCTTGGCGATTGACGATCCTCCTGCTATTGGGAATAGGTTAGTGTCTTTATTATTTACTGACCTAGGAATCATTTGGAATGGATATAGACCCTATACATACACCACTTTCCTATGACATTCCCATGTCAAATTGGACATCTCATCTTTGTCGTCCGCAGCAAATCTGAATTGTACAACTAGGCTGTAATCGATAATTGATCTGCTTGTTTTTATCTGATCAATCATATTGGCTCAAACTATATTCCCCACGCTTGCTCGTAATATACCTCTGCAGATGTTCATAATGAAGCCTATCTACAATCAGTGTAGTTATATGATGGCAGTATACCCTTGAAATAATTTGATAGCTTTGCTAACAGACTCATTTAACCTTGAGGCCCCTAAATTTGAAGTTTGAGGAGGGGTTTATGCAAAATACCGGGAAAACACAAATATTATAGGGCTCATATTAGATATGTACACCCTGCAAGTTGTTTCTAAAGGTGTCCTTTCCATATTTTTCAAGAATTTACCCCATTTATGACAATAAGACGTAAGAACCTAAACTAGTTACATTTCCTGTTTAGAATGTTAAAGGTCAAAAACCATATATTTTCCTCAACAGTTAGCGCTAACATTCTCTGCTTTCTCAATTGACTTTCATTTCCTACCACATTTCCTTTTATCAACCTGTTCCCAGGGCAAATGTGCCTTTACTTTTATATAACATAAGTGCTCCCGTTTCATATCAGACACATATTTCATATCAGGACGGTGTCTCCCTGTTGTTATATTGTGCTGAATAAACAAAAAACTTTCCTCTTTCTGACCAATCTTGCTCTGTATTCGTCTCAATTCAAAATAAGAAAGCTTGTAAATTAAGATTGATGAGTAACCAAACGATATCACTCTATTATTTATAAACAAAACCTTTAAGACTTATCAAAACTGGAATACCTTTTAATCATTTCCACTTTTCTTTTCTACCTTTTTCAGGAGATGTTTACGCTCAGAAATGTACAATAGACAGTATCAAAGTAGGTTATTCCTTAAAAAATGGACTAGATACAGAGAATGTCAAATTATTAGGTGACGATCTTGAATTTGAAGGATGTCGTAAATTATGTTGTAAATCTCAGATATTTCAATATGGTTTATATGATGGTTCGAAATGTTT
Organism: Clytia hemisphaerica; assembly: GCF_902728285.1. Classification (NCBI taxonomy): domain Eukaryota; kingdom Metazoa; phylum Cnidaria; class Hydrozoa; order Leptothecata; family Clytiidae; genus Clytia; species Clytia hemisphaerica. The sequence continues at coordinate 323,618 of NW_027104428.1, read as the reverse complement.
TGGTATACATTGCCAAGGTAACGCAGATCCACATTGCACCTTGATGGAGGATGGCAATGCAGTGTTCTCCATATTTGCACTAAAGAGAGAAGGCTCTTCTTCAGCTCAAGGTAGTGGTGATTACTTTTCAAAATCCCTTTGTCACACCTCTATGTCACGGACCTGGTGGGAGTCCCAACCTACTGGAAAATTTGGTCAAAATTTTGTCCCCGGTGGGAAAATACCCTATAATTTCAGCCCCACTGGAAAATTGACTTTGATTTCATACCCATTCAAAATTCAATGTACAAAAATTTTTTTAACTTGGAACAATAGAATATCTATCCCAATTGGGATTTTGACAGAAATGTTTATCCCACTGTGGGAGAACATTCCAACGGGGTTGTGAGACAGGGGTGTGTGAACTATTTGCTCACTGACTTTGATAAGTGATTCTCCTTTTACCTTTTACACTTTACTTTCAAATTTGTTAATATCTAAAGTTTTGAAAAGGGTTTCGAAGGGTTTTAGAGAATTTTGAAATTCGTTTGTCCATCTGGCTGAAAAAAAAGAGAAAGAAAATCTTTTCTTATATAGAATTTATTTTGCGAAGAAACGTAAAAATAAAACTTCCCTTAGCCTCTACGTCGGAATAAATTGTTATTTTGGATAAACAAGAAAGTTTCTTGGCAGTGCTACATGGTTCTAATTTTCTTGTCACCGTACTTTTTAAGGCCACGACTCGAAGAACAATGTAAATAAACAAGAACAACAAAATATGCAGCATAAAACAAAAGACAATAAACAACAACAAAAACATGTTAACAATGCACACCATACACAAGAAGCATCAAAGACACTTATACAACAAAGTTATAATAAAAACAACAATAAGCATAAACACAAACACAAACACCACCATAGCCACCACCATCACCACCACCATAAGAAACATAAAAAGCGTGTTACTAGAGACTTCCCATATGATTATTATAATACCCCACTGTGGAGGCTAACGGGGCCTCGGAATAATCCACTCTCATCTAATACACAGACATTAAATTCACCTTATAATGCTAGACAATATATTACTAATAATTTAAACACCTATCAACAACAGCAGCCGAACTTTATGAATACGAATCAAAGGTCTTTTATACCGCAAGGACAATGGTTTAATTTTCCGGCTTTTCAACAGAGGGGGACTGTCCCGTTTTTAAGCGGGTCGCCTACTTCCCCGGGGAAACCTGCCCCAGTAGTTGTTAATAGTAAGAAAAGTACTGTGTATAAACCGACTTTTGATTTAATGGCAAGTAGTAATGCAATTAAACCGAAATCAAACAAGGTGATTAAGAGTTTTATTAACCCGAAGATCGAATCACCAAAATACGATATAGTTAAAAAAGACAAACGTACCGTTAAGACCAAATATTAAAAAATTGGAGACACCGAACCCAGATGAAACGCGGAAAGAAAAGGATAAAATTATGTCACAAATTAATGTTGAGCCGCTTACAGAATTTCCTACGGATGAATCGCCTGAAGTGAGAGTTGAGAAAGATGCTATTCCAAGACCGCCATTGCCATCTTCTGTCAATTTGGCGCCCGATTCGTCTGCGGGTATATTTGAACCTGTTCACCAACTTGTAGCTAAAGATAATATTTATGATATCCCGAATTCACATCCGATCGAAGCGTTGAAAGGAGTACACAGTTTTTTCCCAGGTAAGGTCTTTTGTCTTTCATATGTTAATTTGAATCGTTAAGACTTTTTCGTAGCTGCTGCTGCAGGACGATTTTTTGTTCCACTTAAAAACAATCAATTAATTTAAATTAGGACAGCTTGGGTTAGAATTTTGGAAAATTTAGGTTGGGAAAACTTAGAGTAGGTTTTAATGTATTGGGGGAGATTTATCTTTGCTTATTTTGAAACGTGGTCGGTTGTGATGTTTCAGGAGGGATTTCTTTCGAAAAAAAAAGATTTTATCATTTCGGAATATCTTTTTTTCTAGGGTTGTTATTATTAAAGAATCCTTATAAACGACGTTTGAATAATATTCTATCACCGCCACCACCATTACCACCATCACCGCCACTTACGCCCTCACATCCATCATCACCATACATTTCATCTCATACACCACCATATCTGTCCTCACCGACAATACCAACATATTCATCTAAAGAGATTGAAAATAAAATCTATTCCATGCTTTATCCTATCTCTACAATGCAACGTCATTCATTCCAAAAATTGTTCTTACAACGTAAGATTCACAACAATACACTGATCTTCATAAACTCTGGACTAAGCATATCCACCATCTTTGATCGGAGTTTTTTTTTTGAAAGTGGTACCCGCAGTGTTCAGAAATAACCTCAAACGGTGCTACATCATCGCACGTATTTGAAGAAAAGCAGATCTAGCGCAATCGATGCATTTTCCTGCTATCGAGTAGTGCTACCATAAGGCTACCACTTTCAAAAACAAAATTCCGATCAAAGATTTTGGCCGGGATTAAAAAACTGTCTCCAGGGTTTATATAAAGTTCAGTCAAAATTCTTAACCCCTGTGTATATAAAGACAAGAAAAATCATAGGGCGATATTTAGAGGGTGTCATAACTTTTCCCCGATAAAATATTTCCATGACCAGTTTTGACAGAAATTTCCACAAATCGACCAAATCTTTTCCTCTTAATCCCGGGGGGGGGCACTGGGTTTTGCAGACTGACGGTATGTGCGGGCCAAAAATTTACAACGACTTTTATGCCGATAAGATTCGTAGGAACTTGGTGGGAATGAGTATGTCATCGTCATATATTTTACCATTGCAATCATATTTCCCATGCATCGTTTCAAATTCAACATTCCCGTCCTAACTTACGCAACACACTTTACGTACTCGCATCTAGCATCCCGAAGTTTTAGCAAAAAAGTAAATTTTTAAGGCTATTTTATTCATATCTTCATACCATTGACATACATACCGCTCTATCACACTCAAACATTCCAAAAAAATCACCATGACATTTATTTATAATATCCAGATCAATCAAAGTCTAGTCTTGAAACTTCTAATGATACAAGATTATTGTATTATTCCACACTACAATAGGTTGTTTACATCCTGTTGGAGTGAGTCGTCCTTCTCAGATCCCTGATGATCGTTTTTCTGCAACTTCAAGCATGCAAGGTTTCCCAGCTCATGATGCAAGATTGAAAGTCGCTTACGAAGGTATGTGTTTACTTCCCCATTCTTGATATTCACGACGTAATGTCTACTGCGAAAACACCCCGGTTTTTCAGGATTAAATTAACGTTAGCGAAAAATTCTTTTGAATTTGCCACTACTGACAATAACTTGAGTTGGAAGGTTTGAACCAAATATGAAAAATAAGCTCTATTTAGAGAAAAATAGATAGCGAATTCCAGATTTTTCCGGGTGTCCTCGGTAGGAAAAATAGCATGATATATACACTATGAAAATGAAAATTCAAAATGTGTTCTCATTTTTATTTCTTGTAGACAAAGGAGGATCATGGTGTGCTGATAAGAACTCAACAGACATTGGTATCCCACAATACCTTTCGATTGATTTCGGACAACAAACCATGTTTTGTAGGATTGGCATGCAAGGTAAAAACCAATTGATTGATTGGTTGAAATATTGTTCATATAGACTTTTGTAAGACCAATCAAGATAAATATAAAGTGCTAAGAAATTGACCCGCCGCCAGGTTACCCTGACTGTAAGACTATGTAATGCCTTTAGAGTCATTTCGTACTAAAACGCAAAAACAGCAAAAATGAAAAAAATCAGTCCATCGAAGGGTACCTTTTTGGGGAAATTTGGAAAAATATGGAAGATTTTGAGAAAATTCTGAAATTTCAGTCCCATTCAGAATCCCTTTTTTCCACGTGGAGTCCATTTTTCACACTTCAGCGGCACACTCCCGTTGGACAGCAAGGGTAGGTAGCCCCTGGGTATCATTGAAGTACTGCCTTACATTATGCCTATCTGAAACCTTAATCTTACTTGAATTATACTCTGTGTTTTTCTTAGGGAATCCTTTACAAAGAAAATGGGTGGAGCGATTCAAATTACAATTTAGTGATGATGGAAAACTTTGGGAATCTTACCGTGAAGACGGAGATGAAAAGGTAATATATATCACAGACCCGATGGGACAATTTTACCCACTACTAACAACCATTTATCATACAGGGAAACTGCACCGCACTGGGATATCAATATAGTTTACAAAATTACATTACGTGTTTAGCTGTAAAGAATAGCATAGTAAATCCTTTTCTATTTTTGAAAGACGTCGGCGAGCTTGTGTATATACACTTTTGACTGAAAACAAGGCTCTAGTATGTTAGACAAGTTTTTACAGTATTGACCACAGGTTTACTATACTCTAATATTAATTGAAAGTCCAAGCTATCATATTTGGTATTCTCTTTAGATCTTTTACGGAAACCATGATGAACATGATGTCACTTTCCAAACGTTAAAGAATCCCATTATGGCCCGTTTTATCCGATTTCTCCCCGTTTTTTGGAGTGGAGATGTTCCGTGTCTTCGTATAGAAGTCTTCAATACCACTTTGGCTAAAGGTACTTTTATGTTGTTTGCAATTTTGTATATCTTTGCTATTGCATTTATTTGAACGGTCGTTTACAACAACATAATCTCCTTTTAGTGGGTTTGATACTGCACGCATTGGATGGATGGGGGTGATACCCAGCTGTCACTCACATTGTTTCAACGTTCATCTAGCGTTATACGATGTACGTTAGTTGGACGTTGAAACAACCTTTTGTCTTCACCGAAATAAGGGAAATGCATTGAAATCTTGAAATCTTGCTCAAAGGCTACTTATCGAAAAATGTCATTATGTACCACTATACTATATGTGTTTACCAAGAAAGATATTGTCTGCCTATTCTAAGCATAGGCCATAGGTTTTGCTTAACGCTGAAGAATGTATGCGCATGATGAAAGTCTATATTGCATGTCTATTTCAATATTTTAGAGAATCAAGAGCAACACAGTAGATCAGATATCCCGAAAGCCGATTCGACATTAATCGAGGATATCGGGTTTGAGAAAATGGACGAAACGGTTGCACTTGATAAATCAAATTACGGGAATAATGGTTTCTTGAATGGAGGTAGTCAGATCATAGACACGCATAGTTCGTGTAGACACGGTGTCACTATACCGCTTGGCGGAGATATCGTGTTTGACGGAAGTGTTATGAAGAACCATCCTAAGACAGCTATCACCATTGCTAGTTGGGTTAACTTGAATCACGTTGAAGGTGAGAACGTTTTATAAAACATACAACTGTTTAAATTTAAGACCCTCTTGGTATCAGTTCTTTTGATCCACCTAGGTTCCTAATATTCAAGGATTTTCGTTTTCGATGGTTGTATTCATTCTCTACACTTAGATTGAAAGCTCTCGTTACCAGGTACTACCGGTGAGTGTAGGTGATGTCTGATTGTTAGAAATATTTGTCTAATTCGCTATCTTAGCAGTGTCTGCCTATTCGAATGCCATACAATTATAAGTGCTCCCTAATTATTAGACTAGAATCGTTTATGATCCATATAATACTAGTAATATGGGTGTCATTTGATAAACCAATAATTGTTACGGGGTAATATCAGTTTGTGTTACTGCAATAAGACTAACACAAACATTTGTCTTTTCCAATATTTTTGTTTATTTCTTACTATGTATAAATTAGTCGTCTTGCGTGTTAGACTAGCTGTTTAATTACTCTAATATTTATTACTAACTATTTTCGTAACAATATTCTCGTCCCTTTTTTATTCTCAGGTGTTCATTCGATCTTCGACACTGTCGGATCGCATTCCAACCACAATTTAGGACTATATCATTTCGAAGTAGTAGGCGGCGACGTCAGATGGTTTCATCGCAACGAAACAGGGGGTGAAGTCTTCAGTGCTATCACAGGTATGATCTCATAATATGTTTTCTAGGCTCTCAAATCTTACTTCCAAATGTCATTTTCATTTTTTCATAAAAAAAGATTCTGTTCATTCATCCAAAAGGCGTCATACGCCTGGTGTTTTTCTGATGTTATCTCTAAAATTGCCTTAAATATTGAGTTTCGTTAATTTTGGCTGTCTCAGCTGGCTTTATGAATGTAAAAACTGGAAGTTTAACCATAGATGATTTTTCTTATCTTTCTTTCAAGTCATCCAACATAAATTTCCACAAATTTTCATTTTTATAGGTGAGAAAGTGATCAAACCACATGTTTGGAACCATCTTGCAGTCACGTATGATTCGAACACTGGCGACGCCATCATTTACATCAATGGAACCGAAAATTCACGAGCTAAAGGTCATGGCTTGTTATCATCCGATTGGAATAATCGGGTTGGTATCGGGCGACATAAAGGTTCCCGATTTCTTGATGGGATGATTGACGAGTTTAAACTTTATGATGAAGCACTGCAGAAAGATTCTATTGATGAGTTAGCGAAGAAATGCGATTTCTCGAAATATTGTAAGTTGAAGTGGAATTTTTTTCTTTCTTTCTAGAATACTTGAAAAATGAAGGATTTGATATTGACTGTTTTCAATTTTCGTAAGAAAAAGGTCAAAGATTCAGATCCAAAAGTTTCAAAAGTTCTTTTCCTAAACTATAATTCACACGGTGCTAATCGATTTTGGAAACAAAGTTTATTTATCAGAACACCCAGAATCTAAATTCTAGGCACTAAAGTCCGTGCGACCATTGCAGTACCAATATTGAGAGACTAAACCTACCCAAAAAAAAGGCATAGACCATAGACCTAAATTATGTGGATCACGGTGCATAAAGTACCAATGTTAAAGTCTATTGACTGTTTGTGACGTAAGTGGTCCAATACAGGTGAAATAAGATGTTCTGATTGGTTATCTAGCGGTCTCGCAAGCGGTCAACATTTTCCCGTATTGACCTTCAAACAGTTAATACTGTATTTAAATATTAAAGTATTTTATTTCACCCAACTTGATTTTTTTAGATTGTGGTTCCACACTTACCGAAAAGAACGGATCCGTATCAAGTCCTGATTATCCAAAACAATTTACCGGACCAGTTGATTGTGCATGGAATATTCACGGTCAACCGGGAGAAGTGATTGTCTTGGATATGTCTCAATTTCATTTGGGAAACAAAGATACTTGTGGAAAAGCGAGTTTTGAAGTTCGAGATGGTCTTAATGATTCTGTTATAGGTATGTTGAGATTGGGAATATTAGCTCTTTGTTCGTAGCAGAGAATATGAGAATTTAGATGTAGGTTGACCCATAACATCTATTTTTCAGTCTTTTTGTCAAAGAAGAGAGTTACTCGGCACAAGTTAGATACAAAAATATACAATCTCATTATTCATTTATTCCTCTGCTTTATTAAATTGTCCAATCAAAGGCATACCTTAAAACTTCGTTACTTGTGTAAAAATCTTTGCAAGCACCCCTTGAAGTTGACCAGATAGTTTTTCTATTTGCCAAGGAAAAGGTTTTTCGTCACTTTCCTGATAAATTCGTCGCTTTTCCACACTAATTTTCCTGTTTTTCTTAAACTACTGTTAGATCAACCTCGTTCTCGTTCATCCTAGGCTTTATTTACGTTTTTGATGAGGACCAGCGAATACTTTATGTTGGCTAGTTCTTAGAGTCTATTTTTGACAGATTTTGTTACTGAATTCTTCCATCATTCCAGGTAATTACTGTGGCTCTAACACCGCTCCAAAGATTGTGAGATCTCATTCCAACAGAATGTACATTCAATATACCACTGATGGTGCATTACCTGGTGAAATGTTCAAAGTCGATTATCATAGAGGTAAGACAGAGCCAGAGCCAGAGCCTTAAAAGTACTTTTTGATTTCATTTTTATATTACTGATACCTTTAGGATTTCTGTTAATCAAACAAGATCTTTTCGCAGAAGATGAGGAATGACCTTTTAAACATTTTAAATATCTACGGAGGAATAACATTCAAAATTCATTTAAGTTGGTTTGCAGTGAATTTCTCAAATTTACAAAACGCAACATCATCATTTGTCTAAAACCTAGTCTGAATCACAAAACCGCAGGTAGTAAAGAGAGCACGAATCTATTAGCAGACACCAGCAGCCTATCTAAAAGTGAGCTACTAAGCTTGAAGACTGAAGTGAGATCACACGAGTTGGCGGTCTAAGATAGCACTGAGATATGTTGTTTATGTTTTTCATGTTTTTCTGCCATTATGTAAGCAAACGTTCAAATCTGTATAGGCGATTCCTTATGCAACTCGAACGTTTGTTTCCATAATGGCGGAAGTTTCATAAAACATGAAAAACCATTATTGTACAACTAATTTCCATATCTCGTATTCACTATACCATGATTCTATATTCCTCTCCCATATACAGAAGCGAAACGAACGACCAAGAAGACTTTGTTCGACGATTGCCGTTCTACACGTACCTTAAACAATGTGACTTTGGTTGGTGGGATGAGAGCAGGGAAATTCACACAACTTGGTACCACTGAAGACATGGATCTCTGTAAACAAAGGTATTATAATCAATCTACTGATATTGTTGTCTAGATGCAGGTGATTTAGGGTAAAATTTAGAGTACACGCATCCACTCTGATATGTTTTGATGTGGGGATGTGTATCGTGTACTATTGGACAGGAAATTTTATATACGATGTGTATCCTCTATATCAAAATCAATTTCGGGGATACGCGCAGCCTAGCTAGAATTTAATGTTGATATGAGAGAGCATTAATTAATATTGGGTGGTTGGATTTTTTTTTTTGATTTTTAAGGAAAAAATCTAGCTTTGATTCTGAAAATTCTAATATGTCTTTGTTCAATGGGGACAAGGGTCCATTCTTTATTTTAATGGAAGTAAAATTTATTTTCATGGTCCGTGTCTTTGTTCACCAGTGGCAATTTCTTACCAACTTTTCCAGGGCGTAGGGGTTCTGTGATACGGGGTGTCGGTGGTGGTTTTAATTTTCAGGATAAAGGCTACAAATCTAGTATCAGCACTATGTGATCACACTTTTCAATTTTCCGGTTTCAATTGAGAGTCATCGGCGTTCAAATAATTGATTGGTTTCACCATTCATATGCATCTTTATTTGGATATTAAGGACGTTAGAAGGACGTCGAAACAACGTTTTTGTGAATAAAATATGAAATTTCCGTATTTAAGGTGTTGTCACAGCGGAGCATGCGATGCTGCATTTCTCATTGATGAAAATTGTTATGCAGTCAAATGTACAAATAAAGATTTATGTCGCGTTCGAAAAGCGAAATCATCGGGTTTGAATCCAAGAATTGCTTTCCTATCAACTGATCCTGATGAAGGTTTGTTTACTTTGTGTTTCTTTCAGAACTTTGATGGATTTCTCATGCTTTCCTCATAAAAGTTCAGTTCAGTTCAGATAGCCAAGCTGGTTAGCCGTAGTTTCCTTGATATGAAAACAATCGAAAGACCCAGATTACTTGGCTTACTAAGCAAAATATTGAAGCTATCTTAGATCCTTTTCCAGAATTGCTTCATTTAAATTAGTTATGGATTGAGGTTTAAAATCTGACTCCTGTCATGTGGAAAAATCAGTTATGTCATGAAAGTAGACATTGAAGTCTTTTTTCAAAGTAAAACATTTTTGACGAGGGGAAGAATCTCTTCGGCAAAGAAACTTCACTATCGCATGACCGTTGATAAGAAGAAGCATGCTGGGCTATTTTAAATTTAAGTACAGTTATAAAATTCATGTGCTTTCTTTAGATCTGGAAGAGCCAGTAGTTGAAGAATCTGAATCATCAAATTCACCACCAGCATCTTCAGCATCAACAACAGGGGAATCGAAAGAGAATGCTGGTGCTTCACCTTCCTCCACCAACGCAGTTGATTCAACCACTGAAGGAGCTTCAAACAAATGTTCACATCAACCAATCCTCAATAATGTCACCTTGACAGGTACTGGTGGTTTTCTTTTGCATTTTCTATCCATGATTGCTGTTATAAGACCAAAAAGGCCGAAGAACTTTTTAGTATACGCGATCCCTCTCAGCTGCGAAGGAATTTCACCGAGTCTAAAAGACCTTCTTTTTAATGAAATTTGTAGAGCGGAAAACTTAACATTTCACAAATTTTTCTTACTCAATGTTATTGAAAAGTTTATAAGATTAAATTATCAAATGATTTATCCTTTCTTTTTAAAAAAAGGTGGGATCAGGTCTGGTAAATTCAAATCACATGGCCATGTTGACAATATGAAGGATTGTATCCAGTACTGTTGCGACCAAGACGAGTGCGATTTAGCCTTCATGGTAAAGAACACGTGTTTCTCACTCAAATGTCTAGATGATAAATTATGTCGTAGTAAAGCAGCTAAACCGTCACCTTATCATCCAATGGTTGCTTACATGACCAGATATAAACCACAGAAAATTGGTGAGTTGTTTAGAAATCTTATTATTACCACCTTAACCCCATGAAGTGCCATTGTTATAATTTGACATCGCCTGATTTTAAGCATCCAAACCATCCTTCAGACTACGTTCACACGATACGTTTCGTTTCGGAACCGTAACGTCTGAACAAGGTCTAAAATGACGCGCCATAACACGGAAAATTGTTCACCTTATGTTTTCCTTCTATAGAGTTTCATTACTTCGTTGTCGAGGCGATATAATGTCGCTTAGTACGTCGATGAATTGAAAAAACTCCAGACAACGTTCAGACCCGCTTACATTGAAATTCAAGTTTCAGACGCAGACGCAGTGCTTATTTGACCGAAAATATGGCACTAAGTACTTTCATCTTTTTTCTTTACAGCCACAGAAACAGGTTCCACCAAAGGGGAGATTTCATCTTCCAATGAAGAATCAACATGCAAAGATATGAGAGTGTCCAAAATCTACAACGATGTCACTCTTAACGGAGGTTATTAAATAAATTCCATTCGTTCTAAGTGTGCACTCTTTTTACTACCTTGTAGAGACCATGTCGTTCCAATAAGATTAATTCTCTTGACAGTGGTTCCACATGGTAGCAAAAAAGAGTTCACACTGGTAAAATAAGATAATAAAGTCTTGTTTAGGAGAAACTTGCGCTATAAAAGCTCGTGGTAGTGTCACCTTATCAGGAACAGAAAATTAGTTCAAATCAGCGACGGATACTTGCTAATAACAAAACCTTAACTTTTATGGACTCATTTTCCAAAGGTATCAACTCTGGTGATTTCACAGACAAAGGACATGTCTCCAGTATCGATGAATGTGTTTCCAAATGCTGTGATACTGATACTTGCAATGTGGCTTTCGTCATCAAAAATACCTGTTTCCTGGTCAAATGCAAATCCTATGATAATTGTGGTTTGAAATCAGCTCGATCGGAATATTACAGTCCAAAGATAGCATACATTAATTGGAACCCGCCAAAAGACCTTGACGATGCAGGTATGTAGCATTGTTGCATTGTTTATGTATTGTTTTTTAAGAATTTCCTGATTTATTTTATTTTCTAAAGCTTCCTAAGGTAGACTGAAATTTTCCTTGAACTAGCAACGTTATGGAAATGGTTTCACCTATATCTACCAATATTTCTATCTCGATGAAGCATTAAAAATATCACCCGCCTTTAGCGCTACTCAATAGCTCCTCAATTGTGTCACCAAGCTATTGACAATACTGTCTTGGCTAATAGCAAGTTTGTGTTTGTGTGTTTTTGTACGACAGAAACGATTGGTTTTTGATTTGTCTGGATCCTGGTTGACTTAGGACAACGGTAAATCAACACTTTTACTGTCCTCGATTTTGCAGATCTAAACTTTGGGTTGTTCTGAATCACCTCAGTCACGCCGTTGCTCTCAAAAAGGTAGATATTTAAACTAAGCTAATGACGGTGACGTAACTATAACGTTCATTTAACGTTAAATTGAACGTTATGAACGTAAGGTGAACGTAATTGAAGCAACCTAATTTACTTTTTCAGTACCGTACACGTATAAAGGTTGTTGGCGTGATTTCGATATCACAGCTTTCGCCATGCCACTCATGGAAGGAACAGATCCTAAACTAAGTGAACCATACAAGAAACGAAGTGACCCTGTCAGCACATGTTCAAGAGTTGCTCAAGACAGAGGATATAGAGGTACGTTCTATCTCATCTTTCTTATATTGATCGATATCGATATGTTGCTGTTATAGTAAGTAGTATTTTTAAAATTGTTTTATTTAAATTCAGTAAACACTTCCTAATGAACATGTCTCCATAACTGTAAATTTTCACAACTCGAACAAAACGCATTCGAGTTTTAACGACCCCGCTGTATCGGGGTCTTCAACATGATAGGAATTTTATTTTTATGGTTAATCTTTTAGACTCACTACCATCCAATAGATATAATCCAAATCATTGAAAAGTACCTAGGGTCAACACGCTTGCTTTTGTTACCTCCTCCAAGATGCTATGAAATGATTAAACGACTCTATTACTGTCTTTTTAGTATTTGCCGTGCAAAACGGTGGAGCATGTTTCAGTGGTCCTGATGGCGAACAGACTTACAAACGGTATGGAAAATCTGATGGATGCAAATCTGGTAAAGGTGGACCGTTTGCTAACAATGTTTATAAGACCTTTGATGATGGTGAGTTCTCATATTTCTTATTTTTTAAATCCTCTTTAAATTCTCCAAAATTCTGTAAATTTCAACCCCTCAAAATTGCCACAGTAACATCTAGTAAAGGTGTTGTGTGGTTCAATTTCCATCTGTGACTTCAGAGTTTGAATGATTTTAATAGTATGATAAACATGCCAATATATCCTCTAAAATTGCATATAAAAACTTATGTCCTATTTGATGGCTTGAAGCGTTTAGATAAATCAAAAACTATTTTGCTTAATAAGAAGCCACATTCTATTTTAAACACTTTCAGGATCTGTCATTGGTCTTGGATGTTGGGCCGACTTGAAAGACCGTGCATTCCGACGTATGGAGAAAAATGACCCGTTGCTACGCGACAGTGTTGCACAACGTTCTGATCCAATCGGCGCATGCGCACAAGTGGCACAAAAGCTGAACGTTCCTTATTTCGCTCTACAGAAAGGAGGACAATGTTTTGTTGGAAAGTCTGGTGAAATCGATTACCAACGATATTTACCATCCCGGAAATGTAAATATGGTTTAGGTGGACAAATGGCTAACGATGTCTACATGTTGAAGAAAAGTATGAGTGATTTTTGTCTTATAAGAGTTTTTTTTCATTCTTTGTAATCCTTTCTTGAAACTATTGCTTAATTGCTTTAAGGACCATTGGGTGTCAAAAATTGGTGCTCACTCTTTCCCTGCGATTTTTGTACTATCCTTTGCAATCCTTGCTTGAAGCTATCGCTCATAAGGACCATCGAATGTCTAAAATAGGAGCTCACTTCTTTCCCTGTATATCTTAATGCTGCATGTTGCATGCTTATCTTTTTATATTTATAAGCATCAGCAAATGTATGCTGAATCTCAGATGCTCTTATTTTGTCGTTATTTTAAGGCTATATTATTAAGGTGTTCTTGAATATGTTTTGTAATTTCAAAAGTTGAGCCTCAAATTCTTTATATTTTTTCTGACCTTTTTAGCCAAAATTTAGGCTGGTGTTCTTATAGAATTTCCATCTAGATATTTACACATTTTAGTTGCACCCAAATGTGTGCTTTCCACTATTTTCATTTTACCAACAATGGAAATGCATGGTTTCAACCATTCATAAACGACTTCATTTTCAACCTTAGATAAAACACTGGCAGCCTTACCGACATCTTCCGACAAAGAGAACAAAACAGCTACAGCAGAAAGTAAACAAACATCGGGAACAAAATTAGTGGAAGAACTTTCTAAACCGATGTCATCTGATGATGAGAAGACAACATCAAAAAATGCAACGACTGATACTTCGAACAGTGACAAATTGGTCGCTTTCAAACCAGGTATAGAATCTATCAATTCTTACCAATAATACACCACTCCCCTGTCTCGCAGCCCCGGTGAAACTTTTTCCCACAGCGGGGATAAAAATTCTATTGTTAAGCTATTGTTAATTTTTAGGCATTGAATTTCGAATATGGATGAAATCAAAGTCAATTCCTCAGTGGGGCTGAAATTCTTAGGCATTTTCCCCACCGGGGACGAAACTTTGGCCAAATTTTCCAGTGTGCGTGCCAATAAAAACGTTAGATTCTTTCTAAAATGGGACATGGTTTGTAATTATCTTTCGGAAAATCAGAACAAAAAGGAAGCTGTTTTAGCCAAATAAGGCAGGTCAAAATCGAAAATTTTCCGACCCGTCGGCGCAAACCATGGTTGTGCCTCCTTAGTCACTATATTTTTTTATTGGCCCCCTCACTTTAAAAATCGTGCCTCGGGCCCGTGTCTACGGTCTACAAGTGTAGTGTATCCAAATAGAATAAAGAATGTATTTGCCCTACGCTCAGAAAATCAAAAGATAAATTGGTCTTCCCGACTGAGAAAACTTGAGTTATCTATATAAAACAGATTTTGAGAAAATTAGGGTCATAGTTAGGAATAGATTATGACGTACAATCCCCACCGTAATATTTGGTACAAAAGGGGAATTCTGTAATTTCCGATTTTTAAGTGTAAGTGCTTTAAAGTGCGGTTGGAAAGTAGAGTTTTAACTCGTTTTAAATCGAAAAATCTAACGAAACAAAGTGGAAGTACTGAAGCTACAATTCTCGCCCGATCTTTAAATTCTGAAAAACGTTGAAATACTCAACAGTGCCAAAATATTTCGGCGCCGATTGTACATATGAATTACTCTTTTTCATCATTAGGTCTTGACAAGCAACACCAAGAAGTTTCCGACGATTCCGATGTTGAAAATGAAGAACATGTTTACAAAGAAACAATCGCCGACAATGGTGATGTCCAGAAACTCGTCTATAAAGCTGCACCCACATTGGTGAATGTTACTCTTAGATCTGCGATCAATGCTGGTAAATTTGATGATCGTGGTAAAGTGAATTCAATGGACGATTGTATCAAGATGTGTGGCCAGGCTGGTGATTGTGATGTTGCTTTCATGTTGAGCTCACAATGTTTTACTGTACATTGTTTCTCCGAGGAGTCTTGCCAGAACAAACCAGCATTCTCCGACTTCTATCAACCACAGTTGGCGTATGTGAAACACAGAGTCATCAATAGGCACAAGAACACAAGTAAGGGTACGATTACACTAGGTTTGTCATAAAGAACGGCCAGTTTTTGGTCCTCTAGAGAGAGATATTTCCCCAAGTTTTGATTAAAATTTGTTGAATTTGTGATGAAATTTCAATCCTCGTGATTTTGGGACCCTTTTAGAGAGTTGGTTGCTTTTGTAACTCTACCGTATCTTATCTGTTCTTATTGATAACCGGTTATTTGTATTATGAAATGGCTCAAGCAGTAGCGTGGACAAGAGGGGCGCAAAGTTTGCGAAGTAGAGCATATTTTTATGACATAGTAATTATCTATTTATATTATGAATATATAATTACAGTGTCACTAAAATCTGCCCTCCTACACAAATTTTGCAACCCTCTTGTCCACGCTACTGCAATTACTTAAGTTATTTTGAAATAAAAAAATTATGTAAAATTGACTCGCGTGAAGCTGAGTTGAGTTGGGTTGAACGAACAATCATCCCAGCTGGCACACAACGTTGTTTCAACGTTAATATAACGTTATATGGACGTTGTGAACGTTAGATAAACGTTGAAACAACGTTGTGTGCCAGCTGGGATCGCGTGAAACGCAAAATAACCTAAAGACTACAGAGAAGTTTTAATTCCTTTTAATTCCTTTTGGGTTCAAAACTTTTTCAAATCTAAACTAAAAGTTTCCATAATTTATTCCAGCTTTTGGAAGAACGTCATTCCCTGATAAACCATGTCCTGTCAAAACCGAATTATCCAATGTGACCTTTATTGAGGGTATCAACTCTGGAAATTTCACCGATATGGGTCACGTAGCAACCTTTGATCAATGTAAACAAAAGTGTTGCGAAAACACTGGCTGCAATATCGCGTTCAAGATACAAGAAGACTGTTACGGTGTTGCATGTCATAGCCGTGAAAGTTGTAGAACAAGGCCGGCAAAAAACGCTAATATTTTCAGTCCTGAAATGGCTTTGATGCGCTCGGTACATGAAACTTTAGAACAAAGTAAGTTTTTTTGTTTTCTTTTTATCTGGAGACTGTACGCTGGGATTTGGTTATGGCTTACTTTACTAGCGAGTTTATGTTATGTATGTGTTGTTTTCAGCAACGAGAACGGTTAGCTTCTGATTTTTCTTAATCCTGATTGACTGAGACGACACTAAATCAGCACTTTTACCGTGTCCTCAATTTTTCGAGTCAAAACTGGGGATTATTCCAATACCTTCAGTCACCTAAGTAGTATTCGAAAATGCAGATGCATAAACTCGCTACTAGCTCTAAGCAGTACGATTGATTTAGCCTGCACCACTTAAGAGTGATTGACAAGCGGACTAATATGCTACCAATGCTTAGCTGCCAACGCGAGAGACTTACACAATGTCCTATCACTGTGACCCTGTACATTCGTATTGACGCTTGTCTTTTTCCATTTTTTTTCGAGAACACAACTGTAACTGACTTAACTCGACAATAATTCCCGTTTAAACATTTGACAATATTAATTTTATTTTTCTCACAAAAGAACTACTACATGAACGATTGACGTTTGCCACTTTCCTCAATATACTGATGACTACAACCGTTATGACTGGAAGATACAATATATGAGAACTGACTTGAAAACGAGCTTTTTTACGAAGACTTTGACGCTTATTGATGACTGTGTAAGTAGTGGTATCTCCATAATATGAACTTTTGTAACCCAAATCTCCCCTTCTTCGGTATCAAAAACACCCCCTTCTCACAGACCCGGTAGGATTTTTTCACCAGGTGGGGGTATAGATAACGGACAAAAAATTGATGGGGATTGATATCCCCATATTCTTTATGGCTGTGGGATTTGAATTCCATTGTTTTCGAGCCAGAAAAGTCGAAATGGGGATCGAAAAATTAGCACGATATTTTGCAGTGAGAATTTGCTTATATATGATTATTTTCAGCAAGAACAAAATATTTGTGTATAACTTTCCACTGGGGACGATAATTTTGGCCAATTTTTTCAGTGGGAAGGGGTTCCAGTGGATCTGTGAAAATGGGGTATTTGAAACTGATTCCCTAAGGAATTATTAATCACTCGGACAAATCTAACGTTTCCCCATGAGTGTTTGTGTTATGGGGAATCCATATATTTTATTCTCATAACCAACTAAAGGGCTACTTAGACTACACAATATATTGACGAACAATATTCGACAATATGGTTTGCGTACCGTAATGTACGAAGTAAACAACTGGTACTCTATTATAAAAAGGAACTTTCTTTCTGTAAACAATCCCCATTTATTGTTGGAATATTGCAAATCGAGCTGGCAGTATATTGCGGACACCTTTTCAATATATTGTCGACATTCAGCAATATATCATCAATATATTGCCTGACAATGTATTGTGTAGTGTATGTAGCCCTTAACGGTTTTGATGTTGATGATGTTTTAGGAATCTGGATAGAGATAAAAGTTTGAGCTTATTCCAGTTTAGAAACCCGATCCCAGAATACGATAATGTACTAATGCAGCATTACAGATAATTGGATGCGTTTCAATTATATATCATATTTATTCTAGTTTTACAACGAGTCTGTAAATTTCAACTGCCTGTCAATCATAGAACCTTCAATAGCTTCCAGCACCACAGTTGCAGCAACGAAAACAGATCTCCCATCACCATCAAATGATACAACATCAAGTGAACCGATATCCAAGCTTACCACAACTGAATCTAAACTCAATACAGGTCAACAAAGTAATTTTGAAATGAATGCTGTTAAAAAACAAGAATCTCCACGTTTTAAACCAAAAACGCAAGACCATAAAGAAGCTGCTTTAACCAATGCCTCAAACATGACCAACACAGAAAGTAAAAACATTTGTGAATGGGACGGTAAAGAGATTCAGAATCGAACTTTGGTTGGTGGAATCAACTCTGGTGATTTCAGAGAACATACCCAAGCAACTACTATGAAAGAATGTATGGGACAATGTTGCAAGGAGGAAGATTGTGATCTTAGTTTCATGATTGATAAGGATTGCTATACAGTGAAATGCTCCAGAAGTGATTTATGTCAAACCAGGAAAGCTAAAGCAACTTCGTTCATACCAAGAATCGCTTACAAGAAGAAATCAAATGTTGTAGAGAGTAAGTTGTTGTAAAACCCTTAAAACATACATAGCAAATACCTAGCGATGAATTTTTTCCAAGTTTCTCAAAAAGAGAGTGTATTTATAATCAATATTTTGTGGAGACTCAGTTGTTGTAAAACCCCCTAATAACATTTTATTGGAGGGAATATTCAGCAATGAGTTTTCTTCTATGTTCCTTTTATCGAGTGCGAATTTATAAAAAACCATCAATGAGTAAGTTAGTGTAAGGAAGCGTGAGAATTATAAAAATTTTCTCACCAAGTCTTGCTCAACCACCACTCTTGCGGAATATTAAGTTTTAGCATTCAAAAGCTTTCGAATCATATCAATACCATACAATTTCACCAAATGTTCACATACATCATTCCATCATCGCCATTCGCACATTTTCATACCATACAATACCACGTCATTTATCAACCCTTCATCGAAGTGCCAGATGTACTTACCATCTCAGTAAATCAATCATTACCATACAGTCAAAACCACACAATAATGTAATGTTCATTCATTCATCCCAACAAATCAATATTCATTCATTTGTTCAGCAACTTTATCGAAATATCAATGCACCTAACATTTTAGCAAAATAAAGTCAAAATCACACAGTAATGTTATGTTCGTTTATTCATTAATTATATCAATCAAATCCATATCGATTCATTCAGTTAGCATTTATTCATCACCACAATCCTTCACCAGTAACCTGACTGCTGACCGATCAACTCATTACTAAAATCATATCACAACAAACAATAAATTCAAGACTAACATTGTAGCAATTAAATTACATACATCATCCAAAAACATGTACTTTGCACTATAGCACCATATGCTAACAATGACTCGGTCTAACATTACAGTGACACATCCATCATCAAGCAAAACACATTGCCATCACCAAGACTAATAATTGCATCACTTCTACACTCAATAGTTTAAACACCGATCTTTAAAAAACCTTTTAACCTACAAAAAACGTCCAAAAAACGTCAATCTAACATCTAATACAGCCCAATAATGTTGAACATTGTAATACCAACAATGGCTCCAATGAAACACCAATAATTAATGGCATCACATCACGAATTCTCTGACAGTAAATAAGACACAATCATGCATCAACATCCACCAGTCAATCTCATTACTACCACACGACATATCATAAAATCTGACCCACCATCTATTAATAAGATACAATTATTTTTAGACTTATACCAGATTAGAAGTAGTAGAAAGAAGGCCATTAGAACTTAACATTAGTGACAAAACATTACCTAAAGGGAACTAATTTTAGCGAGAACTAATTTTGGCGAATGGCAGGGTAATTTGGTTATTTTTGCCTTAGAAAAGGCGTTTTAACACCCACTTCTCACAGTTAGGGTAAAAATAATGAACCAACACTCGATGGGGATTGATATTCTTATATTTTTATGGCTTGGGACATTGTTTTCGAGCTAGAGAATTCAGTGGAGATAATAGAAAAAATAGCACAATATTTTTCAGTGAGGATTTGCTTATCTGACTATTTTCAGTGGGATTAGAGTTAGAATCTGTACAAACCAGGCTGTAGTGTTTATTATCACAATGTACACAATATATTTTTACGCTAAGAAGGTGAATTCGTTCTCCTCACTCTGATTAACAATTTTTCCAACCTCCTGACTTATCTTCATCGTGTTTTTATCAGAAGAAATGACGTAATCTTGACTTAAACATACAATACATAAAACCATCCATCACCTTTGTCATCCATTCATTCAATCATTTATTCATTCATTTCATTCCACAAACGAACAGGTGTCAGTGAAGCTCTTGATTTTGTCAAAGACACTGTGGCAGAACTGACTTTCGATCAAGATAGAGTTATTCGGCCTCTAAAGGCCCTTTATAAGGGTTTGGGCGACATCAACGAGCCGACTTCACCGGTGACAAAATATGTTATTAAGTCAACGCATAATGTGGCTGGAAATTCCAGAACATCAGACCATGATCTAGAATCTGATCCATTCGATCGTAAGTTCATTCATTCATATCCATTCATTCATTTATTCATCCCTCCATCCAAGTATCTGATTGTTCATTTATTAGTTTGTTAATTCATTTATTTATCAATCCAAGTTATTTATTTTTCATTCATTCATTCATTCATTCATTCATTCGTCCATTCGTTCATTCATTCATTCATTCATTCATTCATTCATTCATTCATTCATTCATTCATTCATTCATTCATTCATTCATTCATTCATTCATTCATTCATTCATTCATTCATTCATTCATTCATTCATTCATTCATTCATCATTCAATTCCATTCATTCATATCATTTTCATTCATTCATTCATTCATTCATTCATTCATTCATTCATTCATTCATTCATTCGTTCATTCGTTCATTCGTTCATTCGTTCATTCGTTCATTCGTTCATTCATTCATTCATTCATTCATTTGTTCATTCATTCATTCATTCATTCATTCATTCATTCATTCATTCATTCATTCATTCATTCATTCAATGAAGAGAAGGTAAGGAGAAGAAAGGGGGGGCTTTCCGAGAAAAATAGTGTTCAATCAAGAATATCTTTCCCACTCTTACCAAGAAATCTTGATAAATTTTTTTAGATTTGAACGAGAAAGATACCGAAAAGATGGAGATCAGCAATAATTCAACATCCCCCTCATCATCAAATATAACAAAAGGAGACGCTAAATCATCAGAAGCAAGTCTCGCTACACCAGTTCTCGGTGAGTAATTTGTTTCTCAGCCAGCAACTAGCTAACCTGTACCAGACGCATGTACCGTTTTATTGTACAGCGAGTGAATATATAAAAAGTTCGGTTTGTTGGTTGCAGTTTAATCAGTATCTGATCTCTAAAGCTTTTATTAAAGGATAAAGGTTTAACGTTCAAAATTTGAAGCAATTTGTTCAAATGATGGAAAATATATTTTGTACTCTAAGGCAAAAACTTTAGACTTTACTGAATGCGAGTATGATGGATTTTTTTTTCAATTTTTTTTCAATCTTTAGCTGAACCCAAAAAACATTCCTGCAACGCCGGAAAAATCATATACAACGCTACCCTAAGACTAGGTATGCACTCCGGGATGTTCACGAAGCTCGGTCGCGTGAACAGCATGGACGACTGTATAGAACGATGTTGCAAATCATCCAACGTGGACGTAGCTTATAAACTAGGCTCTTTTTGTTTTGCTGTCAAATGCAAGACAAGAGAGATGTGCAAACCTTCACCGACGATGTTTTCCGATATCACAAGTCTGAATTTGAATCCAGCCATCTCATTTTTGAACCAAGATAAAATGCCATTATCAGTTGTTGGTGAGTGCTATAATTTTTTTAACCACGTATTTGGTATACCTTTCACTATTCACGTGACTCTTGCAACAATTTACATTATAGTATATGACCCCCAACATGTCAGTTAAATTTGAAAACGCTCTCAAATCTGCAGGTTAGAATCCTACTCCCCCTACTTCAGGGAGGGGTCGGTAGTAAAATCTCAGACATAATGACGTTTACTACGGTGGTGGTGTGACGAAAAATCGAAAAAAACTTTTACTACCCAGGGTAGTTAAATACTAAAATGGGTGGTATCTATGTGTTAAATGTTGAAAAATTTTTACCACCTGGGTAGTTAAAACTGGTAAAATTAGCAAATTTTAGCTATTTTTGTAATTCTTTTAATTTTTTGGATGAATTTTCTGAAAAAATCTGAAAATTTTCATAATTTGAAAAAATTTTCTGTTGGAAAGTTGTTTGCTGCAAACAAAAAATTCTCGAAATTTTTTTGTCAATATAAAAAAGACTTTAATTCTAAGGGCAAAACATTAATTTTTGCACTAAGTGAAAAATGTGTCACAGAAATAATCATTTTTTAGCTTTTTTTTGTTTTTTTGTCTCCATGACAAATTGTCCCAAAAACTTTTACTACCAGGTTTGTAAAATACCTCTTCTAAGAGTCTGGTTGGTGGTATGTAAAAATTCGTAGAAATCCTTTTACTACTCATATATGTCTGAGATTTTACTACCGACCCCCCCCCCTGCCTACTTTGGAGGCAATAGTAACCAGAGGCACTATACTGTACTTACTTTAGAGTTCTGTCGTATAACCGACAGCTCTCCCAGGTTTTATTTCGTTGAGGCTTATTCCTTGATCGATTTATACCAGAATCTTTACAACACTGCACTCACTGACCTTTATATATCCCTGGACCAAGTTACTCAATGCCGGCCAAGCAAAACTAAATTTTGAAATTGGTACCCGCGGAGAGATCGCTAGATCTTATTTCGCTTGTACACTAGCGATGTAGCGCCGTTTGTCGGTAGGCAAAGTTTCAAACACTACAATGGCTTCTTTACGGGAACGAATTCAAAAAAAAACTTCGATCAAAAATAGCGGATATAGCTTGGTCCAGGGATATATAAAGGTCAGTGACTGCACTGCACCATTCATCAAATAATATACACTCACTATTGGTGTGTTGCATTTCCCTACAATTTATCATATAATTTGAAATAAAAGACATTAGTCGCTCTCGAGAGTCGTAAAAATACTCACTACGATTCAACGTCTTCATCCTTTGAAGAACGAAATTGAATGTGTCAATTATACCCATCTAACGATTCTTACCTTTTCATAACATACATCCATAATACTCATCATTATATTACATTTCCATTTCATTCATTTGACTCTATCACTCATGTATTACATTTTCAGATGAGACAGACAAAGACATATTAGGTTCAATGTATTCCACTGCACTTGATACAGATGACCTCATAAACATTGTCATTCGTAACTTAACACATCAAGTCCGCCCCACTGCATCCGCCCAACAACATAAAAGCCACCCTCATTCACAATCATCCGTAACATCAAACTCCATACAACATAATACCATAACATCAAATTCCATACAGCATGATATCATATCTTCTGAACAACAAGTTGACGATGATATTATAACTGAAGGTTACTGGGATGCTGGTAAGCATAGTTTATGAGGCTTTCGAATTCCCCAAATTTTCCTTACAAACAAATCTGTGTCACAGACACAGTCCCAACAGATAAATCAACTAGAAACTTCTTTGTGAGAAAGTACTCTAAAATTCCTTTCCATTAAAGAAGTACACTTAGTTCTCAATTTTACTGGGCAGGCACCATAGCTTTGAAGGTCCCCTATGGGAATTTTGAACCGAGAAGGATAGAGTTTGAAACATCTACCCTCCCTTAACCCCTCTTGACATTATCTTAGGAATTTCTAGACGGTTATTTATTAATACTGGGGTGTTTACAAAATTAATATATGTAATCTACAGGATGCAATTAACGATTGATTGCTCTCTTTGAAGGGGCGCCAAATAAGAAAAATTAACTCATCGTGCGATTAATACATTTAATCTCGATTTCTTTCTTTGATTATTTTGGACATTCTCTCCTTTCACACGTCTTTTAAAGAACGATTCCATAAGAATATGAGGCTCAATTTTAGTGAAAACCTAAGAACAACTTAAGAAAAATTTCACCATCAGTTTTCAGGAATGGCTAAGGAAAGCTGATTTTGAGCCCAAAGCTGATTTTATAAGTGAATAAAAAACCATATTGAGAACATCTTAAGAACATTCAAGCCTGGGATGAAAAAGTTAGAGCAGCTAAGCCTCGGCCAAAATATACTGGTTTTTATAAGAAGAAAAAACGTGTAACTGTAAAAGTTCAATTGGGTTTTTACGCCGTTTGGTGAAAGTCATATACTGGTATGTACTGTGTGCGCTGTTGTTACTTTCTGGTCTTTTCTGTCCATCGCATCATGATGTTTATAAATTGAAAAGATTCGATAAGCTGGTAATGGTAAAAACTGTTTGAGAGGAATATAAAATATATTTGAAAATTGGATAAAAAGCTTTTCGGCTTACGCCATCACCAGTTATCATGTTTGAGAGGACGTTCTCTCCTTCACATCTTACACAAAGTGTTGGAACAACGTACATAATGCGTTCATAACACGTTAGATGAAGATTGTTGGGTGTCAGCCGGGTTTATTTTACTCACTTATGCTGATAATCCCTTTTGGGCTCAAAGAGGTCATCCAGAGACTCCTTACCCATGCAAATTTGTCTGCTAAAACAAAATCTACAAAACATTCCAAGCAAAATCTCTAAACACTTCGCAGATTTTTCGAAAATGGGAAAAATTAATACAAAGTTCCCTGAGTTTTTTTAGATGTTTTTAAAAATGGGCTTGTGTACGATGCCCTTTATCAGAATCAAAATAAACTTTATTCCAACCAATTATACGGTATTGAATATTTTTAGGTTCAAATGAAGGAACATGTTCTGACAGTCCGATCACTTATAATGTGACTCTTAGAGGTGGAATACACGCAGGTAAAGTCAAAGTTTGACATCTCTACACGATTTTTTAATGTTGTAGCCTATCCTGTATCTTAATAATGTTTTTAGCCTAAAAATGGTTCTTAAAGTTCTTTTTTTCAACATTTCGTGGATTATTTTGTCATTATTCCCTTCCCAGCTGGCACACAACGTTGTTTTAACGTTCAAATAACGTTGAGTTTTTTGTTTTAACGACGTCGAGTGCCGGCTGAGTTTGTTATTAGATTAGAAACTACCAAAATGAAATCAGTTGTACGTTTTTGAACATCTTACAGTTTCTATGCGAGACTTTTAGATTAGCCCGACCCCAAAATCTAAAAAAAGCCAAATAAAAATGAATTTGAATCCTGGAGTCTACATCAACAATTTGAAACTTTTCAGGTAAATTTACTCAACTTGGGCGTGGTATTGACATGAGAAGTTGTGTAGGGCGTTGCTGTAATACGCCCCTATGTGATGTGGCGTTTATGTTCTCTGATAAATGTTATGCGGTTGGATGTTTCAATGAGGCAGATTGTCAAGCCGTTGTCGCGAAGCCGTCTGCATTGAGCCCTAAATTGGCGTACATTTCGAAAAACCGTGGATCATCACAGCCGGCTATCACGGACGGTTCGTTCAGTTTTTATTCTTAATTTACGAAGTTTTTCATTGTTCTATTAAAATGACTTTAAGCTAGGCAAGAAATTCCCGTAATTTGACCGTTAAAGAGACCTGTGGAAACTTTCTCGAGTTATTCCATTTGACAAATGGCAGAAGGTTTGTGGCAGAATTTGTATTTAGTTTTCATGGTTAGGTTTTCGTGTTGGTTGGACTCATTACAGGCCATTGACAGAAGAATGAATTTTCTATTTCCATCTGTCTTTGTAGGCATCGAGTTTAAAGTACAATCAGAGGGAGTATGCAGTATCAATAAAGTGAAACATGGTCCAGTCTACAAAAACAAAACGCTTATTGGTGGTATGAAAGCTGGCAATTTCTCTTACCTCGGCAAAGCAAAGTAAGTACATCTTGTTTCGTTGCAAATTAGAGGGGGTTAAGATTTGTAACTGAGTGTTTCTTTTGTAAACTTTTTCCTCGCCACGATGTCATGTTGCGATAACTCCACGATTCAACGAATGATTGGAAAAAGCAACAAAAATAGCAACGTTAAAACTTGTTGGGCGGGAGTTTTTGATTATTCCAAATGACATCGTGATTATTAGGAAAAGGTCTATTCGTGTTACTTGTGAAGAATTTTTCTCCATGCTCAGAACTAGAATAGCAAGCTAGTCTGTTAATCCCCTGTTGATAATCATGTCAGAGGTGGAAAACACGGCGAGCGTTTGTTAAAAATGTAGCTGCGTAGGAGAACAAGCAAAAGTTGGTAAGAGGCTGTCGATTAACTTTCAGCCCTTACCGCTGACAAATTTTCTTCCTACGATATCGTTCCAGTGCGATTGGCATATCATTCTACCTCATTATACCAACATTGGTAGAATGTTGTCCCTTAAACACTCCTGTATGAGTACCTAATATTGAAGCCCTATCATGGGTAAACAATGCATTAGTTTCTCTCACCAATTTTGGTATCCGTTTTCTAATCTTTCTCCCCGGGGTAGCCAAAGGGAACATATTCAGGGGTGGTTATGGTTTGTGTAACTTGGCTTGATTTTAACCTTCCCTTCTCTTTGAATTTACCGGGATTAGAGTTTAATCATATTGTTAACGGTTTTATTTCGGTCTTATAGCTTATAGTTAACCGTTAAAAAACCGTTTCCGTGATATTTTTTTTCAGTGACATCACACAATGTCTCAGTAAATGTTGTTCGTCTGGTGGATGCGATTTAGCGTATTTGGTGAATCGTGATCAATGTTTTTCAGTCAACTGTTTCACACCAGAGCTGTGTCAAGTCACTGATAAACTATTTCACAACCGTGATATCGAGATTGCGAAATTAATCAAACCCAAACACAGACATCAAATCAGTAGAGGTAAGAAAACGTCAAAACAATGTCTATCTAACGTCTGGAACATCCATAAAACGTCAGATGGACGTTGGATATCGTGGTATCCAGCTTGGAAAACAGCAAAAAGATTTTGTTAAAAACTCCATAAGATCACACTTGTGTATTGTTTGCAAGGAGTTGGAAGGGGTTTGGGCGTTGATGACAATTTTTTTTAAGTAGAGCCCAGATCGTTTGTAAAATTGTATTGTAAAGCCCTTTCTTCTTTACGAATCTTCGATATACTTCTACCAGTGTATCGTTTTTTTCGGCCGAAAAGACCGGGTTGTCCTCAGTTATACCGTTCTTACTATGCAAAATTCTGCTCAAAAATCAAATGCTTTTCGGAGCAGTGATTTCAATTACATCATGATTTTGAGATTCAACCAATGATATTGATTTGATTGTTGAGTGGACTTTTTGGACAGTTAGCTGTAAATACGGTATACTTAAAACTCTGGGTGTGATTTCCGGTTTGTTTTGTTTCAATATACATAAATAAGTGGAGTTGGTCATTTTACCGCACGATGTGTTTCATTTCAGGTCTTCTAGCAGCTTATTTCGCCATTGGATTGCTGGGTGCTGTGGTTGGAGTGGCTGGATTTCTTTGGGCTGCTCTTATCTTCGTCAAAAGGTTTGCAATCAGTGCAATTGCTTTTTTTGAACCTTTTAAAAATCAATCTCTTCTGTTGCTTTAATAGGGATAGTGATTATAAATTACGGAAATCTCATCAATAATAAAGGTCTTCTTGGGAATGCATTCACTGACCAAATAATCTCTTTATAAAGCTCAGTGATGCAGAAAAGGGGTTAATCACTTCCCAAAAAGGACAAGTTTTTTTTCGTGATTTAGGGAATTTTGGGGATTTTTGCGTTTTTTTATTTTTTAGGATTTTTTAGGAACTGTTGGAAGGTGTACGGGTTTTTTTTTTCGCATGTCGAAATCTTGCAAATTTGGTTAAATCCACCTTCTCCTTTTGTTTTTTTCTTTCAATAATGCCATTCTTGCCATTCAGGAACGAAGTGAAAAAGAAGAACATAGCGGCACGAACGAGAAAAGAAAATGATGAACAGAAACCCGAAAGATGAACAAAATTTTGACACAAAAATCTCTTTTGGTGGTGCTGTATGGTTTGTTTATATCCAAATTAACCCCAATCTGACCTCAATGTTTTTTCCAGTACTTATTTGATGTATTTAAAAATACTACCGATAAACTACAATTTTCGAGATTATCCGCTTTTTTATAAGAACAAACTACATAAGGCTTTGATTGCCAAAATATTAAGAACAAGTTAAGAACACTTTAAGGCTTTAACCAATGGACAAAATTGAGGACAAAATGGTGAAAATAAGAACATGTTAAAAATATTTCTAGGCTTGAAAAAATTTAAAAACACCGGAAGGCTACAAAATTTTTAGATGTTTTTATAAAAAAACGTGTGTAACGATGAGTCATGTTTTTTCATTACGTAATCAGGGTTGGTTGACGTATAAAGATGGCTAACGCTGACATTCGAATGACGTAATGATATTAGATAACGGACGAAATGAACTTTTGAGAATTCCTGAAACAATAACGAAATATGTCTCCAATAAAGATTTAAAAAAAACGTTCACGAAAACTGTGGAAAAAAGACCATGTTGGATAAAAACGCTGTATAATATAAATGACTTGACTTTCGGTGCCGTAGAGTTCGGACGTTTTAATGTAACTAGATGGTCGTAAAATGACGAAGGGGCAGATCGATTATTAGATACAGCCCTGAATAAGTCATTAGGATTATTGACAATGTAGATAGAAATGACAATGTAAAAAGAATATTACACAGACCCGAATTGATGTATAATTGACATGGATAGCGATTCGTTTGAACTTGGACTTGCTGTCTTTATAATGATATTTTTTTTGTTTTTTTGACGAAGATTTTATTTTCTGATAGCTAATTTTTTTTGTTTAGATTATTATATAACTTGTTTATTGCTCTTTTCACTGAAATTTATTTTTCGCATGTTTGGATCTCCCGAAAAACTTAGAGGATAATGATAGAACAAACGGACAGTTACTATATCCATTAAATTCTCATCGTAGTCTCTTATACGGAAGAACCTAAAATAGCCCGGGCGTTTGCCGCTGGTTTTATCGTTTCAATCCGAAATTAGTGGCAAACACCCGGTCTTTTTTTGGTGCTTATTCCGTATAAAACATTACGTCGTGAATATCATGAATTGTGTAGAAAACTGTAAATTTTCGTGTTGATTACCTTACCTGCTAGGATGGTTTTATTAATTTTCTCATTATCCTAAGGTCTCTTGAGAATTCAAAATCCTGTTTTTTCTTCGTTATTCGAAGCAATTACAGAAGCAATTTTATTTTGATACAGTTCTTCATTGTATGTTCTATTTGGCTTTATTTTTTTTCAAAGTGTTTGTATCGTTTATAATATTTTCTCATTTTTTGTTAGATTATTTTATTAGCTGTATGTTCAATATTTTCTGCAATAAAAACTTAACCGATGAAATATTTCCATAATAAAATGACCCAAGATATCCAGATATGGTGCTTGTTTGAAAAGGTTTTTGCTTAAAAATCATCAACGATTATCGAGATTAAAGTTGATGAGCTAAACACTGAAACCGAGTGTGGTTACCATCAATTTTCCATTGTCATTTTGTCCTTGCCATTTACATAATATTCTATTAGACCATAGTCATTATAAAAACACTGGTCTGGAATAGGCTTTTGCATCTTTTTATTGTTAAAAGATAGAGCTTACATACCAAAATCTTTTAATTTTGCAAAATTGATCATGTGATTAAACAAAAAGCTAAAACAATACATTGCCATACCGGGGTTTTTTATGATGACTATATGGTTAGACCTGGCTAACAATATAACATTCGGAGAAGAAATTCGGTCAGAATTTGGCTAAAGCTGTCAAATCTCGAAAACTATTTCAATCTGATTTCAATTATACAACCCCTTCTCACAGACTCGGTAAGATTTTTTGAGCCAGAGGATATAGAAATCACGGACTGATATTTCTGTGTTTTTTCTGGCCGGGGATTTGAATTCTAATTAAATATTTCCTTTCCAGAAGGAAATATTTGTTAAAACGGTAATTTTTCTCCTTCTCCTTCTCCTTCTCCTTCTCCTTCAAGTCTAACGCCGGTTTTGGTCAATTTCGTGAGTTTGTACATGAGTCTCTTTTTAAATCAAGCTCCGGCGGTAAAAACAGTATGATGTTCTTTTTTCGAGGTGGAAGACGTCATTTTTTCAAGACACGTCCTAGAAAATATGCGTACGGTGGTCTATTCTCCTTGCCAATCGGAAAACGTCGCCCGGTTCGAAAGCGTATTGTTGATCGGACCATACTGCTTTTTAACAGTCATAACAAAGATGGAGGCAAAAAATAGACAACAAATGTTGCTCTTTCGCTATTTTCTTTGGTTTTTATGCTTTCATGAGTTGAATTGGATCATGTTTTTTTGTACGATTGTCTGGATTCGATGTTTTGTTTACATACTCTTGGTGTGAGAGATACAATCTCTTATCTTGATGGTCTTGGAAAAACAGGACATTTCGTCAACTTTACTTTCATAATCATGTTTCACAACAAGCTAACTTCATGCCTGTATATTTACCTAAAGTGATATTGTGGATTAATCTGACCTTGCTATACCTGAAAAAAAATACTTGCGACATCAAAAAAGTTTGAACTCACTTTTATGGTATGCACCACCCAATGTGCAATGGTCAGATGGCGATATGGTTGGTGATGAACTATGATTTAGCTAGATTTGAGCCAAAAATTTAAACATGGAGCAAAATCGACTGGTTAATGATTGACATTGAATTTCCCTTGGTGTTTTTATCTACAACAATAAATTAACTGGTTAGTGACAGTTGGTGAAAACTCTTTTTGTGGGGGAAATTCTGTTGCGGTTACAGAACTGTAATTTCAAACTTTTTAAGCTGATATAACCGGAACACCTTGGCCAATATGAAGAATGTTAACTCTTAAAATTTTGATTGTATTGAATATGGAATTAAAAAATTGGAATCATTGTCTTGAACTGTCTTGAACTTGGTACTTGGAGATTTTCTTCCCTGTTAATGTGGAAAACTTTGGTCGTGGAGATTTTTTCCAAAAAAATGGAATAAAAATGTCCTGGGTGGCAAATTTTTTTAAAAGGAGCCTAATAGACCTTTTTTCAAAGAGGCCACCCTGTTGAATAATTATGTAGTCCAGCAGAAAAACAATGATAAAACCATGCATAATGTATACAATATACATGATACAGTAATTATGCATGGCTCTATCATTGTTTTTATGGCTGGAATACAAAATTATTCAACAGGACGTCCTCTTTGAAAAAAAGGTCTATACAGCAGAATTGGGACAAAAAAGGGAACTTTCAAAAACATTTCCCCAAAAATTAATAAGCGGGGGGGGGGGTTGGAATAAGAATGTTCTGGGTGGAAAATCTTCGAAAAATAAATTAGCGGGGGAGGGGGGCGGCTACTAGGTACCCGAGAGTAACAAAAATTAAAGGTTGTCTAGCCAATTTAGTTACTGTATTGTTATATTCTCAGTCGAGTTCAGCTTGGATATACTCCGTAATCCGTAGGTTTGAACCTTCGTCATCTTAGGAATAATCCTGCAAATACTAGCAATTACATAAACGAACTTTGAAATTCTTGGGGACTTGTGTTGCTTGATGTTATCTGAGATAAAGCACTTTGAAATCTTTTGAGGACATCAATAATTATTTTATTATTTGTAAAGGAAATATTTATCCGCATCTTTGCGGCTCTTGTTGTTTTTAAGTCAAATAATTCAGTGGGAATGGAAAAAAATATTTTGCAGTAAGGAATTATTTATTTGATCATTTTCAGACTTTCAGTGGGGAAAAAAAGTAGAGTACAATTTTCCACTGGGGAGATTATCATGGCCAATTTCTTTCAGTGGGAGGGGGTCTCACTGGGTCTGTGAGAAGGGGGTGTAATTATCAACTTATCACATTCCACAACTCGCTCTAGAATTAGGATTATTGTGCAGAGGATATAATGGATATAATGAGCCCATGATGTGATAATATATTGATCACGAAATTTAACTTGATGATTTGTGAGAATTAAATGTACATGTAATGTTTAAATGTAATGTTCTTTTTTTTCTTTCTAAATTTCCAAATTTCAAATAAATAAACTATACATTTTGACGCTTTTTTACAAAGAAAATTCTTAAAACTAAAAATTGGAAAAAAACTATTCAAGGAAAATCCTAGACTTGACATTGAGGAAATCTTCAATCTGTAGAGAAATAATACTTAATGTTGGGACTAAGAGACATGGTCAGCCAACTGTTTAGAGAAAAAGATTTTGGCGCAAAAATCACAAAACTAACTTCACTTTTTAGCTACGGAAAGCTTAGACCCAGACTAAGCTCTTTGGGCACTTTGTCATTAGATCAGGCTCTATATAATCTTTTTTATCTAGACAAGATATAAAAATTTAGACTAATGATAATGTAGGATTTTCTTTTTTAACATAGCCATTCAATCCATCCTGTTCATATTCATCTAAATCGTCCGGATCTGATTCTTCATCTGAATCAGTCAGCCGGACAGGTAACGGAATCTTGACTGCAATATCATTCGAACTTCTCGGTTGTTCAGAGAAATTGGTTAAAGCCATTAAATCCAATAATTTCTCATGCTCAGCAAAATCAAATTCTTCATTGGTTTCATCCAGAGTTAAATCATCCATTGATTCTTGTAAGTAATTCGGAATCTCACCATAATTCTGTAACCCGTATTTCTTACCGAATTCAAAAGCACGCCGTAACTCACCTACAGAGCTACTACACGTTGACGAAACTGAATCAAATGAACGCGTAGCTTTCTGTAACGCATCCCGTACTATCGCTACGTGTCTCTCAAGGGCCGGCGTATTGCTCACATTTGCATGATTCGTCAAAATTTGTTGCTCCTCTATATCTTCTAATGTTTTTAATAACAAACTATCTAAACTTTTACGATTCCGTTTTCCACGTCTCGGTGGTTCCCCCTCTTTCCGAAACAGCGCACGTGGTGCATCCGAGTAATCCGATAAACTACTTATAATATCCCGATAATTAGGCGGTGACGGTTTACTTGGATCACCCGTTTCGGGTTCATTGGAATAAAGTTCGTTATACTCTGGTGGGCTGACTGGTAATTGTTCTATTTGTTGGATATTGTCTTTAGGAGCTGTTATTTGTGAATTCACTCCACCTCCATCAAGCTCTGTAAAGTCTATTGAATGTTCCGTAAGAATACTATTCCGTACGTTATCATCTCCGGTTGCGAATCGATTACCGTATCCATTTTGTTTGAGAGCCGTGTTTCCACACTGTTCTTGCGATTGAAAATATTTCTCTATAATAGACGGAGTTGATGCGTATCTACTTGATATGGGTCTCTCTGCCGTGTTATTATTAGCCTGTGTTCTCGGAGGAGCTACCCTCACTCCGACGTCACTCCCCGCGCCTCTCTTGTTACCGTTTGAAAGTTTCGGTTGCGGATTACCGGCAGCAAAGGAATGATTATCCGGTGTTTTACTTGGCGTAAAGAGCACTACCGGCTCAAAATCATTAAATTTGTTAGTGTTTTGCATTTTTGGTCGTCCCAGGCTCCCGCCGGACGCATTCCCGTTTTGTTGTAAAGCGTTATAATTGAACGCAGTTCCATTGCAATATTTCATCTCTATAGTATCGTTTGGTAGTAACTCATCTTTCATATCAAAGGCTCCACTGTGTCGGTTTTGTTTGATATTCCACGGCCACAAAAGGCCAGGCTCGCCGTATGGAGCTGGGTTATATTCTTTATGTTGCTTACAAGAGCATCGGCAGATTAGACGGCTACAACGCGGCTCTGAAACATAAAATTGTAGATAACAATAACCGTCAATCAAACATCTAAGATTAAACAGCTTAAACATCCAAAAAGATAAATCTACTGAAAAGTGCTAGGGAATAAGAGAAAATGATCTTCAAAGGAAGAGAGAAATAATGCTAGAATGACTACGTTTTGGGGGCTTTGGAACTTAATTAAGTTTGTTTAGCTAAGTAAATATCTGCACGTAAGAACGATAGAAAAGAAACTTTTTAACAGAATTGAATGAAAGCCTGAATACATACCTCTCATTCTGTGCTCCTCGCGATCATACGAAGCGACCAATAGTAACACCATTAATAGCGTGACAAAGGCGACAGCTGAGATTAAGATTGGTTTTAAGAACCGTTGTAAACTGCTCGGCTTTTTATTTTGTTTTTGAGCAACCAACGGTGCAGCGTACATCTGAATGACAGCTGGAATGAGAAAAGAATGCTTTGAGAAATTTTAATTTTCCAAAAAAAAAGTGACCAAGAAGCTCCATCTTTTCGTCAATTTCATACGACTTTTACTTAAAAATACAGATGCAAATAATATGGATATAAATAAAATATGGATGCAAATTGGTATATATCATAGATTTTTATCGAGTGATTTACTCTCTGATCGTTACGTCTCTATAAGCTCATAAGTATAAGGGATTTATTCAGCACCATACAAGAAAAGCATGAGGAAAATTTTCATAAATATCTTGTTCATAGAATTTACTTACATCCTGATTCGAATGCATTGTTTGAATGCGCGATGATAAATTTCATTGATGACGTCATCGACCCTATACCAATCGCATTCTCAGATGAAACTTTGAAATAAATGACGTCATCATATGTCACATTGCTGATACCAAACCAGCCTTGATGGCCTTGAACCGAGTCTTTAATCCAATCAGAATGTTGATTCTCAATGATGTAAAACACGTGATTCTTTATTGTTGTGGAACCACCGTTAGGGCCTAGGACCCACGTAATGTTAAGTGTATAAAAATCATCCGTTTTGTGTACAAGGCTTGATGAGATTTCTTCAGGAGGAAATGGTGGCACTGGAAAGAAATTGAAAAAGAATTCAGATCAATATTTGTAGATAGGGAAATGTTTTACAGGTGAGTTAACCAATCAATCATGGCCGTTTCTGTAACTGAAATGCTACATCAGCTAATTCTTTGGCACGGTTGTAGGATTCTTAGAGCAAGTCTTACTTCACTTGTGGTGAAGCCAACACAGACCAACCTGGTTTCCGACGACCACCAGGAGAGTTGGCAAAGGCCCGATGAGAGCCTCCTAGATCTTAAGAAGTCTTTCAACCCAGAAAGTATTAAGCATTTGATAAACAATCTATTACAAACCTTGAACTTTCAGTTTGACAACATTCCAATCAGAGCCGTATGAATTCATTGCCGTACAGTTATATTCCCCTTCCGCATCTTTGGTTATCCGGTACAAAAGCATGGGTTTGTCTTCCGCCATCCAACGTCGTGTGTTGACCGGATTGTTTCCGGAGGGGTGGCGGTTTGACCACGTGATCATTGGTTTGGGGTAACCAACGGCTGTGCATGGAAGACTGACGTCACTACCGATGGGTTTATGAATGATGAAATTTTGAGGGGTAATGATGCGTGCAGGTACTGATTTGAAAATATGATTAAAAATGATTTAATGTCATAAGTCGGGGCCGCGCTACATTATTTGACAAGGACTTTTAAAATTGGTCTAAGTTTTGGATAGTCAATCACGAGCTACGGTGATTCTAACTGGATTAAATCATCGTAGCGGGGCCATCAAACAGTGTGGCGATTAAAAAATTAACGCCCCCCATTTCGTCAGTGATTGGCCCTCGGGACAAAATCGGGCTTTTCCAGAAATAGTCCGTGCCCCTCTGTGCCCCCCCCCTGTATCCAGGGGGTTAAATATCTACAATGGAGCGGATATCCAGGGGGTAAAGTGTCTGTTCATATAAAAAATACGATATCCAGCGGCAAGCATCTTTATAAGAGAGGATATCCAGGGGGTTGAGCATACTTTTAAGAGTGGATATTCAGGGGATCTTTACTAATAAAGTAGGATATCCAGGGGGTTCGATACTTCGAAAAATGAATACCCTTAACAGTGGAGGTAAAATATTTTTTTCTGGAAAAGCCCATTCTCAGAAAGAATGCACGTCTCGCAGGGTATCATGCAACTCAAACAATTCAGTTTAACAATAAAAATTCCATGATTTTTCAAATTTTTTTTTTCAAATATTCATAGCGTTAATCAAGAGTATTAACAAAAGCATCTCTGCAAACAATCAATCATTTTTTCTTTAGGAGAACCTGAACATTGTGTAATTCCTTTCCCATAACTTAGCAATTACTACATCGTTTTTATAAGAACAAAAGGCTATGATGACTAAAATATTAAGAACAAGTTAAAAATATTCCAAGGCTTCATAGATTCAACTTCCTGGGAGTTTGCACTAAAATACTCACAAAATGGTGTAACTAAAAACATTTAAAAACATATTTAGCCTTAACACTAAAAAAGTAAATAACATCCGAAGACTTCAGAAATTTTGGATGTTCTTATTAAAAAAAATCATTTGAAAAGCTTACCATGGGTAGTAGTGCGGGCGATACGATGTTCCGTAAAGTTGCCTTCCCCTTTACTCGTGACAGCACTCATCCAAAAAGTGTATTTCCGCATTACAACCAAATCTTGTATACGGTACTTGACCAAATGAGGCTGAACAACTGATTTCCGTTCATATTCATCGTGTTCCGACTTGAAATAGATGTTGTAGTTGAGGAGGATTCCGTTCTTTTCAAGAGGAGGGCGCCATGTGAGCACGATTTCTTTTGGATTCGCTGGAATGGCTTTAAAATCAGCTGGCTTTCCTGGACCTAGATATTGAATAAGACGAAAAGACGTTCTGTTTTTTTATTCATAAATTAGACTTTTCCCGAGAATTAATAACGATAAAAAGGGCTACCTCAAACCATGAATCAAAAAAATATCACGCAATCAAGAAACTACGAGGGGACAATTATCTTTTGAAAGTACTCCATAAGTATATATAGACTTATCTCATATCAGGCGATATGAGGTTATATCTCCAGAAAAAAAATTAAGACTTTTTTAAAACTTTTTACTCACGGTCTTCATAAGTTACTATATGTTGCTCGGTACTTGCCACGCCCAAACCGATCTTTGTGTAAGCAGATACACGAATCTGATATCTCGTGAACGCTTTCAAATTCGTCAGAGATGCTTGCAATCTTTTGACAGTTGTCTGATAATGTTTTGAGCGTTCAATATCTGTGTATTGAACAGTGTAGCCTGGTGAAAAAAAATGGAGACAAAGTTTTGAGTTATTTTAGGTGCATTTAAGAGCCAAAAGTTGTGCATTATTTTCCGTCAATTGCAGCCTATATGCAATCAGTTGAATGTTTAGGTAATTGGTTTATACAATGGCAGGGGAAGCTAAGTTAAAAACCATTCAACTCTTGCGTGATCTTCTTCTACATTTTGGATATTTTGTGTAAATCATCTCATTTTCAAACTCGCAAGAAACTAAAAGGCTTGTTCCAGATGAGGAGATATCTTAGCTTAAACAGTAGCTAAGTTCGATATCATCATTCAAGTGCACGACAACCGTCTGCTGTAAGTTGGTAAGATGATACAAACAAAATTGTAAAAATGGGTCTTGAATTAACCAATTACCTTTTAACACACCATTGACAGCATTTTGAGGGATAGCTTTCCACGTGATGACAATTTGGTGTGCAGAAAGCGCATGCGCCTCCACCGATGTCGGTGCTTGTGAAGGAACTGAAAGGGACCGATATTGAGTGAGAGATGAGGAATGAAAGTAGAAGTAGTCAAAATTCAAAATTTAAACTTGTGAACTTCGCTTAACGTAGACTATGTTATAGTCTAAGACGAATCACTATCTAAGAAAAAAGCCCAAAGCCGAAGAAAATTCACAAACGGTTTTTTTTTGCCGAAAAGAGTTTACAGTCGGTAGAGTTGCCAGTCTTCGAAATTCTCCCACCGATTTTTTCCCGTATACCACCATAACGCCATACCACCATATTTTCCCGCCTTTACTATCACTGTAACGGACGATAACATCGTCTACGCTTAACGGCGAATTCTGACCTACGGAATTATAATATACAATCTGAGCCTGACTTTATCTGACCGTACCTCCCGTTTGATTAATCTGTCAGTAAAGTAAAACAAAGGTTGTTAAAAATCTCCTGAGTAAAGCATTAAACCCATATTCACAGAAAAATGAATATTGTATTCTTGAAATTAATGCAATGGTGATTCTTCTCACCTCCTTCTAAAGTCGTTGCATAAACGGGCGTTGAGGGTGGTCCAAGGCCCACCTTGGTGGCGGCTTGTAATTGAACTTTGTATGCAGTGTATTGATAAAGGTTGGTAAGCGTGTATTCGGTCACAGAGGGGATGTTGACAATTTTGGTCTCCACGACAACAAGAGAGGAGGTTGGAGGTGAGTGAAGAGATCTGGTAACGAGTCAGGATTCCGTTTCGCGAAGTTTTTGATGGATGCTAAGAAAAAAGAGAGAATGGTATCGAGTATATTGCATACAGTGGAGTAGCTCAGATACTTATTAAACACCAAATTCATCCTTTATCAAACTTTATCAAAGCACAAAAACTAAAAATGTTGAATTGTTCAATCTCCTGACAACTTATTATTTTTTAAGACCGATAATGGATCTAAAGTGTTTTTTGAGTAGTCGAATCAACCTTAAACGCGCGGTCTACTTTTGAAAAGAATGATAATGAATTAACAAGGAAATGACGTCGAGATTCTTTTCTTTGAAAATGTGAATATATCGACTTCTAGGATTTTTACTCCATTCCTTCCTGATAAACTTAAACCCAGTCTCCTTAGACCCGTCTCTTCCTTTTAAATGTTGAAAAGTTGAGTAAAATGGTTTTCTAACCTTCCATTGGAGTAAGAATTTATCTTTGGCGATTGCGACCATAGTGACATTCTGTGGTGGCGATGATGGTGCTAAAATGTGTGGAACAATTGAGTGATTTGATAAGAAAATTCTGTGCCTGTTCTGACTCCTCGTCAAGTCTTCTTGATACTATGGGTATTGTTTAGCTGATTTAAGTTAAAATCTATTTACGAGTTTGAGAAGAAGACAGTGGGTATTCGAATTCTGTTGTTTTCGAGTCAGAAAATTCAGTGGTGATGGAAAAATAACACAATATTTTGCAGTGACGGTTTTTTTATTTGATTATCTTCAGCGGGGACAAAAATTTGAGTATAAGGGATGATACTTTGGCCAATTCTTCCAATGGGAGGGGTCCCACCGGATCTGTGAGAAGGGGGTGTCCTTATGTTTGCGCCATCCTCATGTTAGCTAACATAAAAAAGGTATGCATGATTTTGACCAACTTAGTATCCAGTCTTAAAGACGTAGAAATATCAAAGGTCTTGCAACATTTTAATGTTTTGATTTAAAGTCTATTCACGATAAGTGTGCACTCTTTTTTCATTTACCTATAACTTTTGAAGGAATTCTTCAATCTTTATAAATTTGGTATCATTGGAAAGATATTAGTGAGTGGAACAATTTGAAATAAAAAAATATTTAAAAAAATTCTAAAAATGAAGATGAAAATGAAGAAGAAAAAAATGAAGATCTTGTAGAAAAGTGCTATAACTATCATTTTCACTGAAGTGAATCCTTAATCATCGAACGTCATCACTGTGAAAAAAATTCTCTAAAATAATCATTCAGTCAAAAGATATCAAACAAAGTTATAAGCTGATTGAAGTCTAAAAAACGCTTGTTTTTGCAGTTTTTTGCTGTTTTTTGGGGTCAATCACTTATGAACTTTGTATCATAACTTTATATTGAATAAATATTTTAATAAAATTTCTTCACAGTGATTATCTCCTAAAATCAAAGAATCTCTCCAGTGAAAATGAAAGTTATGGCACTCTTCTACAAGATCTTCATTTTTTTCTTCTTCATTTTCATCTTCATTTTTAGAATTTTTTTAAAAATTTTTTTATTTCAAATTGTTCCACTCACTAATATCTTTCCAATGATACCAAATTTATAAAGATTGAAGAATTCCTTCAAAAGTTATAAGTAAATGAAAAAAGAGTGCACACTTATCGTGAATAGACTTTAATACCTTTCTCCTTGGTGCTGAACACAAACACGTGACTGAAATCGCTGAACCCAATCCGATTTTTCGCTTTCACTCTGACCATATACTGTGTACCGGGGTGTAAATTCACAACACGGTACGGAACACTAGAAACTGCGACGGAGTACGTCTGAGCATCTGTCCATAGGATGAGATCTGATTCATCATTTTGGCGTTTGATTTGAATAATGTATTCAGAGATGTCTAAGTTTCCATTGTAGCCTGCTGTCCAGGATAATAGCATTGAATCTGGAGTGGAGTCTACTTGGCGGAT
This sequence comes from Clytia hemisphaerica, assembly GCF_902728285.1. NCBI lineage: Eukaryota > Metazoa > Cnidaria > Hydrozoa > Leptothecata > Clytiidae > Clytia > Clytia hemisphaerica. The sequence goes on along the minus strand of NW_027104428.1, from coordinate 283,462 downwards.
GATTATTGGTTTGGAAGGCTTTTCTAGAATTATAGAAATGTGAAATGGTGTTTGAGAAATGTCGCTTATTGACAAACCTCAGGATACTATAATGACAGATACATTTAGAAAAAGTATTTTCAAATATTTACAAGAGGAACCGTTAAACTTTTAAAATATCCGCTACAATTTTCAGAAAAAAAAACACTTTGCTTCACAGTACTTTAAGTTTCATGTTAATACAATCATTAGCTGTACTAGACTAGATGATCAAAATATCCGTTACCTCATTCAATAACTTTTACCCTCGTTTGCACTGACTAATAATCAGTGAATAATGTACTTGAAGACATTACAACAAAGTTGGGTCACTTACCTTCGACCATAATGTGGAAAAACTTTTTATTTGATCCATATAAATTTCGTCCCATGCATTCATACGTTGCATTATCACGTGTCAAAACATTCTTAATGACCAACGTGCTATTCAACATTGAAGTTTGATGTAAAGCACCAATATTTTCGTTAGTTTCAATCTGGTATTTGGAGTTTCGGTTATCAATTAATGCCCCATTCATGAACCATTTCACAGAGAGTTGTGTCGTACCAACTATTGAACATATCAGATGGACATCACCCCCTTTTTCCATACGGGCGATGGTCGGTGAGGAATGAACCACTCTCGCTGGTACTGCGGAAGAAAGAAAATTCATTTAAGCCATTAAAGAAGTTCAAAATTATTCATTATAGCAGAAAGCTGATAAACCCAAATCAGCTCAATGTCCCTCTATCCGGAGCATTCATGTTGATAAGCTGGACAAGTTTGTGTGATTACAAATGTGCGGCAAAATTAGCGTTTATCGGGCATACCTCAAGGTTTGAGTGGTTCAGTTTCAAGGTCACGTAGAGACCTTAGTATGACCAAAATGGCTGGCATTGATTAAAAGAAAAGAAGAATGACGGACAAATTTGATGCTGAAAAAGCTACAGTTGACGCCCTCTGATTAATAGATTTTCAAAGGGATTTTTATCGAATGAGGGAGCGTCGTTTACGAGAGTTTCTTGCTAACGGTGGCTTTCAATTTCATCGAATAATGGAGCGTAAAGGATAGTAGAACTTCGACTTAGAGAGCATCAACTGTATTGGTATCGAAATGAGCGTGTATACTGACCTTTAACTTTAACATGGGCAGTTCTTGACATCTTGGGTGGGATGAATACCGGTTGTTTGGTATCAAAGAAAGCTTTACATGCATATTCACCATCATCCAGTCCTGTTGTCATGGTAATATGAAGTGTACCATTATTGAGTTGTTGTATTCGATTACTCAGTTGGATGGGTTCAAAGAAATCATCAGGAGATTTTTTCATCCAAATAATTTGCGGGGTTGGAAATCCCGTTGCCAGGCAGGACAAAGATGTGGAATGTTTATACAAAACTGATGTATCTTTCGGTTCATCTTTAAACAGGGCTTTTTCTGAAAAAGCAAAAGTAAAGATTAGACAAGAAAGTTAAGGTTTCATTGGATTAGATCATCCCATAGCCTTTTTCATACAAAACAAGAAATATTTCTGGCTAGTACGTCATTTCCAATCAATCAGCTAAGGTAACGGGAGATGAGAATCCAATCGCTCCTTCTCCAAACATTTAGATCACCATTCAAGTTAAATAATATCGAACAAATTTCAAAGACGTCAACTTACCATAAACGACAAAGTCTTGGTAACGTGACATTTCTCCGGCACGATTACGCGCAATGCATGTATATCGACCATGATGCTTTGCGTTCACTTTCTCAATGAAAATATTCGACGTATATCGATTTCCGACTTGTTTTTCAATTCCATCAATCTGATTGGCTAATATTCCATCTTTGTACCACGTGATTGTGAGATCATCTGAACTCCCGCGATTACAGGTGCAAGTGAACAGGACACGGGATCCCGCAATCGCAGGATCCACTTTGACGGGACTGATAACTGGTGGTTCTATTGGCAGAAGGTAAAAAACAAAGAATTTCAACTAGAACAAGTCATTTAGTCCGGGATAAGTTATTCGCCATGTAAAAATCACCAATTCTAGGAGCAACCAATCACTACAGTTTACTAAGAGGTTTTGTGCACTAAATTTCAATATCATTTCGTAGAGGTCAATAGACCTGTGAAATATAATTCTATGAATAAAACACACAATTAATCTTTTAAGGAGTGCTCTGTTTTATCCCACTTCCACCGATCTTATGTCATGATAAAGAAATCCAAAGCTATAGTGCAGTGCAGGGAATACAGGGTGCAGAGAGAAAGAGCACCTGGGGTTTAGCCTGTATCGCATTCTTCTCCTTATAAAAAATTGCGAAGTACAACACGGCAAAATCTTTGAGAAAGAATTGCTCGTGGTAGGGGGGGGTAGGGTGGTACTGGCTTCCTGGAAAGAACATGTAGAGTTGACTCTAGAACGAAATCGAACGGGGAATCTTATTTGTTCGAATTACAGAAAGATTCGAAATATAGAAATCATTTTGAGAAGGTTTCTCCTTGACGGGGACTAAAAAGCTAGAATTATAGAAAGATTCGAATAATGGGAGTTTGAATAACGGAGGGGGGTGTGGTATAACTTACCAATTGACTTGACGTAAACTTTTTTCGAAGTTCTTCCAAAACTATTCTGCGCATGACATTCAAATTCTCCCTCCTCATTGGCCGAAAATGAGCCAATCAGCAGTGTCCCATTTGACAATACTTTCATGGACTGGGAACTAGTCACTCGGCTTCCCCATCGCATCCAACGCACGAGAGGTTTTGGTGAACCTTTGACGTTACAATGAAGTGAAAGTGGTTTTCCTACTAAACCTTCTTTCATCGATTCGAAATCAGTGATTAACGGTTTCCCTAGAAGAAAAGAAATGAAAATGATGGCAAACAGCTGGTTATAATTAGACTGTACTCACTCTGAGAACGTTGTCAATACGAATCGTACTGAACAGCTTTTTTACGAAAATTCTATATTTATAAGAATCGTAAGGCTCAAATGGCAAATTCAAGAATTAATTAAAAATATCCTAAAGCTCAAAAATTGAAAAAATTCTTAGGTATCACAAGGCTCATTTCGACATATGTAATTCTTATAGAAAGCTGTGTAGTCTCATACTCACTTATTCTTTCAGTACGTGAACTGTATTGGAAACCATTAGATAGCAAAATTGACCAAGAAGTAAATGACCTTGCTAGTTATATAGTTTTCTTCTTATGACGATGTTAAAGATGATAAAAATTTTGATTTGTTGGTCATTAGTTAGGACAAGCAAAGCAATACGTGAATAAAACTCAAGCTTGAAAGAGGAAGAAAAGTTGGACAAAATTACTCACCCTCTATCTCAATATTGACATATTTGGAATCTAAGCCAACTCGATTTTCAACAAGACATTGATACCGGCCGGACATGGCCATCGTAAATTTCGGAACGCGAAGCTCAGAAAAAGTTCCGTTAGAATTTATCACGATATTTGACGATTCCTCTACAGGGCGATTTTCATACACCCATGTTTGTTTTGGGCGTGGAAGGGCGGTATATTGGCACACGACTGAAAGAGCATCTCCTTCGTTGATTGATCGACCGGGTGAAATAGATGTTATATTTGGCAGAACGGCTAAAAGAAAGGAAAAATTATTGAAGATTGAAGGCACTCAAGACTAAAAGATTTAAGGCTCATCACTACCTTGAATAAAGAACCTTTAGTATATCTAAGTTTTGAATGATAAAATGTCGCGGGAAATAAAGTTCACGGATCTCGAAGACTTACTTTAATGTCATCTGCAAAAAGACTTTTGAGCAAAAAAAGACATTTAAAAGTAAATTAAAGGATTGATTTTTTTTCTCGCTTAAAGTTAAGAAATCTATTTCGGAAGAGGTTAGACTTTCCAAGAATTCTAGCTTTCTTTTACTATATACTTACAATCTACAACGAGTTGTACTGAATGTTGGACACTTTCAAAATGGTTGAAAGCAAAGCATTGGTAAGATCCTTCATCCTTTACATCAATATCTTGAATCTCCAAGACACTACCAACACCTTTCTCACCACTCGTTATGGTGACATCAGTTTCTGACGAAAGCTTTTGACCGTTTTTGAACCAATGGTAAATGATGGGCATTGAACCGATAGCTTTACATTTGAATCGTGCAGATGTTTGATCATCCTTGACGTGGATGGTTTCCGGTTTTTCGATGAAAACTAGAGGTACTGGAAGCAAAGAAAAAAGAGAGTATAAGACTAGCAAACAGCGTTGTTTCAACATTCATCTAACGTTTTGTAGATGTTATAAGCGCTTATTCGACGTTGCTTAGGCTTTCTATAATATGTTTGACACTGCTTCAAAACAGTTGGTGATTAGCTTGTCATGAAAGTTCTTATGTTTTATATTTGTTGGTTTATCGAGAAGATTCCAAAAACCTCACCTTGGATCATCTGTTTACAGATTCTCTATTTGCATTAGAGTTCTGCAAATTTCAAATTTCCTACCTTCAAAAAATTGCATTGACTCGTGGTATCAAAATTAAAAATATCTACCTTTAACTTTAACAAAAGCGTCATATCGATATTTCTCCTTGTCATTGATAACACATGAATATCGTCCCCAGTCCGCGCTCGACACACTAACCACAGTCAGCCTCTCAATATCGATAGAAACTTTCGTAGAATCACTTAATTTGACGCCATCTTTCTCCCATGTGATCAAAGGGCGTGGATGGGCGCTAGCATAACAGTAGATGTGTAAATCATCACCCTCTTGGACAGTTTGAGGGCGTGGTTTGATTATACTCCTGGGTCCGAAGTTCGGTGAGTTTTCTATAAATTGAGCATGGCAAATTATGAATCATGAGACGTTTCTATAAAGTTTGAAAAACAAATGTCAGCCCAAGCATTAGCATTAGACGATCCTATCGTCTACACAAGATCACTAAAAAGGAGTTTAGGAGGCGGGATAAATTTGAAAATGGTGGTTAGCCCGGGGCGGAGTAAGCAGTGGTGGAGGTGTTCCAAAACTCTACCGCCACTATTTCCCCGTAAACCACCCTGACGCCCTGACTCTACGCATATATACTTTCCCACGATAGCATCGTCCGTCAAGAGGGTCAGTAGGATTGTTCTTAATTTGTCCTTAGGTTTTTACCATATTTGAGCCTCATTAAATTTTTCTTATAAAATAAGAATCATGTAATAAAGAAAATTGGTAAAAACCATACCATTAATATATAACATAGCTGGGGAGCTTCCTCATTGTTGCATTACTCAACACATTTATGCTGACACATGCAAATTTATAATCACCATGACTTTTAGCGACATTCAAGATCAATAACTCTCCAGTCGAAAGAACTTTGAAGCCATTGGATACATCGTTTAAACCAAGGATTTTAGCATTGTTGGAGTTATGTGGAGAGATGATTTGCCATTGATGTACTTTGAGGAATGATTTGTATGGTGGAAGATGACATTTGAAAATAGCTGGAGCATTTTGATTGGCCGGTTGGTGATGGACGATCGGTGAATACCTGATGTCTAATTCTAAAAAAATAAAAAGATTTTATTACTACAAAGATTAAGGAATGTTTGTAGTGTCAGTCAACTATCACCTTCACGTTCGTTATCTTTGATCAATAGATCTTATCGGAGTTTTCTGATTTTACTGATTGGATTGTTTCGGGGGTATTACAATAGAAAAACTCTTAGGAATTCTTCGCGGGAATTCTATTGTAATACTCCCGAAACAATCCCACAATGCATCGCTGTTTTAGAAAAATCAAAAACTCTGATAAGGTCTATGGGCAGATTATAACATATAGTATTAGTAAAGCAAATGTACTTGAAAAATGTATGGATGGTGAAAATATATCAGATCAAGAGAAGGAATCAAAGCCTTATGAAACAGGAGCAATTCCTCGACAAAAGAGGTATGTAGATTGAGAAAACTTTTATCTAAATCGTTATTTTTTTTTGCAAAAAAAATGCAAATTACCTGCACGGACAGAAGCTAGTCTGCTGATGATTTCACCAGCCAGGCTAGTCACTTTACATCTATATTTCGTATCATGAATCCGGGCATCATATCTTTCCGCTCGGAAATGGTGAAAAATAAGCCGGTCATTAGACACTGTACGAAGTTCCGGGATATCTGTGACAGCGGAACCTGACTCTGTTAACCAGGTGATTTTAGGTGAAAGTTGACCAGAACTTTTGCAGGTAATCGAGGCATCAATGGTGTTGAGAAAAGTTAGGTCGGATGGCTGTTCAGTGAAAGATAGACTTGCATATTGTTTCCCTAAAAAAGATACATTGACTTCATCAGAAAATAGTTAAATGTAACTTGAAAGAGGAAGAATCGTCGGGGAAAGTAGTAAAACGTTTAACTGAAATATAAAAAAAGGCAAAAATTGTTAAGGTATTTGACTAGAAAAAAATCTAGCCTTACCATTTTCCTTCATGCTATTTTTTACCACGAATTTGATATAAATTTTCTTTCTCTAACTACTGCTGAATGTCAAGTTTAAACTTTTTTAAACCTTATATACAAAAAAACAGTGGTCGATAAAAAGTAAGTCCGGTATTCGATAATACAACGAGAGAGAAATCAAATCAAGGGCGGAAATCCTGGTTGTTTCAGCCATATCAATATTACCGGAAATAAAGTTACTTTTTGCTTAGAATAGATTAGAGCTCAGAGGTAAGGTATGGTTCTAAGTAATTAGTTCTGGTGGATCATCCAGTTAAGAAGTTAAACGAAGATAATCCCAGAAGCATGTTGAGGAAATCTTAATCAAGTCAGAATAATACTGGATAGCGTTAAATATTTGACGTTGATGCCGATGGCCGAATTTATACTCAGGAGTTCAGAAAGAAGCTTAGATAGTCAGTAACGCAAGATGAAAATGAGCAGAAGCGCTGCGTGCGATGAATTACTTTTAGAACGAAATGGTCGGTTGGCTGGGCTGAGATTTATAAAGCCCGAAGGGCTAGATGGCCTGCTTTAAGCTCTTCCAAGCAAAAAAAAAGTGAATATTGCAAAAAATATTGCTGCTATTGTTTTCGAAAGCCCGCGAGGCTTCTGATTGGTCAAGCGCTTAAATTCTATTGTAATGTCACATGACTTAGGTTGGATTTCCTACCTAACCTCGGCACACTTTTCAGCAAAAGCATTCTATCTAGCCCTTTGGGTTTTTATAAATCTATGCATGACTTGATTTAGTACAGTAACACGCGATCTATATTTAATTTCTTTATCCGACAAAAACCATTCCAATGATTGCATGGTAGATTAGAGTAGTTACGCTACAAAAGCACAGCCTATGATTGGACAAATAGAGAATAGATTTCTCTGCCTGAAGAAAACTTAACAATAACATACCTTGATTATCAGCGGCCTCACATCCAAAGAAACAGACTATCATCGACAAACACCATATTTCTAGGAATTCCATCTTTTTTATTTGACTGTGTTTCGCCAATCATTGAGGTTTGATTCTGTACATTTTTAGACCTGAAAATAATCATATGAGATAGAAATTTTATACTATGATTATACTATACTATACATCTATGCTATACAATTATAAAACGAAAGTCTGTGGTCGGTTCCTTGAAATCATCCAATTAGAACGCAATTTTAATTCGAAAGAGCATTTTCGATTTCCAAAATCATATTCCCCGCTCATGTAGTCTACTCTTGCCTTAATATCTCAAGAACTAAAAAGGATTTTTTTCATAAAGAAGCAAACTTGAACTTTCGCTGCGTAAATAATCATTCTTTGAAGACTTTAAATTCAATGTCCGAGTTTTTTTTATAAGAACAAACTATATAAGAACATAAGGCCCCGATAGCCGAAATCTAAAGAACAAGCTAAAACATTTTAAGGCATTTGATACGGACTCTAAAACACCCATTCTTTCAGGAAGTTACACAAAAAAACTAACAAAATGCATGGTGAAAATAAGAACATTTTATGAACATTTGTTAACCTTAATATTCAAAAAGTCAAGAACATTCGTCCGAATCCGAAGGCTCAAAACTTTTGGATGTTTCTTTAAAAAAAAACATATAGAGAAGAAATAGAGGGAATAGAAACAGAACCAGATTTGTCTTTTAAGTTTCTGTCTGTTCAGATTGTTTGCTAAACATTTGGTTGGTCTGAAGAAAGCCTTATCTAAACATTTAATCGCGTGGAGTATTCTGGGACCAAAAATAACGAAGAGAAAGAGATACCTAATTAAACAAAATCAAAAAGGGCTAAGTTCGAGTTTTGAAGTAGTAGTTTTTTTGACTTTCAAAAAAATTGATTACTTGTAAAAATGTGAAAGAAGAGGAGGAAGAGGAGGAGAGGAATGATCATTTATAAAATTGTAAAAAACGAACCATTTCTGTGATTAAAATGAAAACTATAACCAGAATTTATCCTCATTCTACCTAAGCTTATCCACAAGAAACCTGTTCATTTGTCACCACTTAGAACTTTATAACATTTAAAAAACTTCAGAAGAATATAAGCTCTTATGTGATCGCACAAAATCTAAACATCGGCTACAGTAGAATATCCTGACAAAAATTTGGAAAACTGTGAGAGATTTTGACCAGAAAGTTTTTAAAAATATAAAGTCATACATAATAATGAGAAAAAAACGTCATGAATAGATTCTTTTGTTTTCATGTTAGTGTAAATTACACAGGACAATATGACATGGATGACAACATTATTTATTTCTTTGTAAGAAACAAGAGTTCCATAATTCCAAAAAAAATTTCTGATTCAAATTTTCAGCACCGTACCAGTAAAAGGATTATCGAAAAATACAAAAACTTTCACTATTTGCTACTTTTGGGATTCGATATTGTAGCAGTGTACACGTTTTTTTATAAAAACAAACTTTATAAGAACATAAGTTAAGAACATTCTAAGGCTTCAGACTCTAAAACAGTCAATTTCTTAGGAAAATGGACAAAAACACATAAAAATTGCAAAACTAACAGCATGTTAAGAACATTTTCAGAATTGAAACTCAAAAAGTTAAGAACATCCGAAGGCTTCATAAATTTTAGCTGTCCTAATAAAAAAACGTGTTTGTCGCTTCATGTTAAGTCAGTGAAGATTCCAACCCAGACATATTTTTTCAGATCGAAGGGGATTAAACTCTTAGCCCTCTTCCCTCAGTCTCTAGTTCTTATAAAAACACTGAACACAGAAAGGTCAGTAAAACCTTTATAGCTCTCAATTGAACTTTGTCTCTTATCAAAGGGAGTGAGAGCTAAATATTGATTCACGGAATCGTTACAAAGGCGCAAAAACAGCAAAAATATTATATTTTCATGAAAAAGTGAACATTTGTTTTTAAACCCCCAAATAATCTAAAAATATATTATTTTTATAGAAACCCCAAAAAGCCTAAAAGATTAATTTTGATCTTTCTTTGTCTTTGTTCAGTTTAAAAGATTTTTTTTCCTTATCCCCTCTAAAAGGTTTTCCCCATTTGATCAAATTCAAAAATTAAAAACATTTCCCTTGTTATCGGAAAAAGGTACTTTAAATAAACGAACAAAGTCAACTTTGAAAAACAATAACATCTTGAAGGGAGATTTCAAAGGATGCGTACCGTGAAGGTTCAAGAAATGCATCTTACGTGATCTCTGCGCGTTTAAAATTATTTCGTTTTTTCTAATTGAACGAAGTAATTTTTAAGTTTTAATATACATGTTTTTTTATAAGAACAAACTATATAAGAACTTAAGGCTTCGACGGCTAAAATGTTAAGAACAAGTTAAGAATACTTCAAGGCTTTACTTACTCCAATTTCTTAAGAAAATGGACAAAAATGCTCACATGTTCTTAATGGGGAAAATAAGAACATGTTAAGAGTATTTTTGGGCTTAAAGCTCAAAATGTTAAGAACATCCTAAGGCATCAAAAATTTTGGATGTTTTTATAAAAAAGTGTACAAGAATCATTTAACAACAGTCTCTAAACCACATGGAAGGGAAAGCAAATTTATTCAGGATAAGGAGACCAGCCAATGAGGCAATGACAGAAGGTGTCAAACAAACTGTTTGAGTTAAGGACACATTTGAGATATAGAGGTTCGAGATATAGAGGTTCGAGATATAGAGGTTCGAGATATAGAGGTTCGAGATATAGAGGTTCGAGATATAGAGGTTCGAGATATAGAGGTTCAAGTTATGGACGCTCCACTGTCAAAGGTCTCGGAATAAATCAAATACATACTAGTGAAAGCTTTAATAGAAAGACGTTCAAACTTACTTTTTTACCTGTAAGCGCCTGTAGATTTCTCAAAAAATCAAATCTCAGACTTGAACTAAAGGTTGAAGAAGGGGACAAAAAATATTTGTCCATGTCGAGAAAGGGAGACATTTCAAAAGAGCTCCCACATACAACAGTCTGAAGGCAAAAGTAAATACACAGTTAAACATGAAGATTTCCCAAAACATAACAGAGATGAAACAGACAGTTGAATATGATGGAAAACCGGCTAAAAAAGAAGAAAAACCATCAGAAATCTCACACTCTGAAAAAAATAAAAGCTCTTTCTTTATAATATAACCGAGAAAAAATAATGAAAATTTGTAATACATATTTTATGAGATTTTCTCTTTACATCAGGGACTAGTTTGAATGTTGAAAACTTTAGCATTACTCCGGCTACATTGTTTTTTCTTTGTGATCGATCTTTGAAAAGCAACCAGGGGGTACTTGTAGTTGATTTGAGCTCCAAATATAAGAGCTAAATTTACTTCTGTATCCCCTGGTATATTTTCAGACGGTAAAAAGCCTTATTCTTTAAATTTTGTGGTTTGGAAAATGGATATTGTAACAATATCATACGTTTTTTAAAACTTTTGATGAGCAATCGAGGTTCGTCTCCTTTCTCTAGATAGAACCGTTTTTAGAGGGATCCAATTTCCGAATATTTTCTTCCAGACCGATTTCAAACTTAACATATTAACTATATATTGTTTGTTGTATTTGGCCCATATATTTATTGTAGAAATGTGTTTTTCATGAATATTTGCGAATGAGAGTACTTTAAGTTTATCAATCTCTCCAAAAATCTGAACTTTAGTCAGATTGACTCCCTAACCAGATTCTAGAATTAGAATTTTTTTTTACAATTCCAGCCTCGTTTTCGTGAAACAATGAAAAACAGAGCACAGTACTAAAGATAAAGACTAAGCTTTTTATCTGGTTCAAAGTCACGTCTAAGTGAAAATTTAATCAGTGAAAAAAATGATAACAGATACACATGTCCCTCAAAAAGTTTTTTCGAAAATCTTGAAAGAATTATAAAAGATAATACTTACAGAAAATATCACATTTCAAATGATTTGAACAGACCACTAGTCGGCATAAAGGACCCCAATATTTATATCTAAATTTCTATCAATTTTCTGAAGATTATCTGACACTATTAAAAGGTTTGACAGAGTTTGAAGCGTGTAATGAATGATTTCTCTAAAAGTGTTGGGAAGAGTACATTTATCAAAAACCTGAATCCAAAAAAATTTCGATCGAACAGAGAAAGTGCAAACGAAGAAAACAATTCTTACGTTCAAAATTCAATTTTTTTTGCTGTAAAAAAATTCAAGCCTAAAAAAGACAAAGTCATCTTTAGATATCTCCAGGTCCCTTGACTTTTAATGAAAAAGAAAAACCTTTGGTTCGGAGAGCTCTCAGCCGATACACTTCAAGGACTTCAAGGGATATTCACTGAATAAGGATAGCTAATCCATTTTAGAAAGAAGCTTTACCCTAAAAGTTGAAATCCAATCAGTTATGGTGAGAAAATGAGAAAAGAGAAGAAACCAAAATCCAATCCATTAATCTACCCCAACTCATTTCCCAATCAGAGTCTTTCCATTAAATATGCACTTAAATGTCAAATAGTCTTGAAATACGAATACGAATAACGAAAGTCACATTAGTAACACTGAATCCTTAACCTTTTACAAGCTAATTTAATTAAAGAAACGGTATGTAGGATATTGCCATAAATGATTTATAAGCAAAAAGATCAAAATAAAATTATCTAAAGCTGAAATTACGTGGTAGCAATCTTAGTTAACTGGCTGGAACAATCAAATCAAAATTTCGAATAGAAAACTCTGGACTAAATTTAAATATTTCATAATACAAAAGAAGCTCACGCTATAACAAAACTCTCATCTAATCAACGACTCGGCACACAAAATGCAAAATCATCACACAGACTATAACCTAGTTTACTCCTTCTTACAAAGACCAAACAAATAAATATTTAGAATTTTGGTTGATCACTGATTGACTGCGGAGGTATACTGCAACCATGGGATATTGTGATAATAAACTCAGTAAGATTTAAACATACAAAACAGGAGGAAGTCCTTACTATAACTTCCTTTTAATCAATCAGGCAATACATAGGTTATAACAGATTTTCCCCTCTTAATTGATTGGTCTATGGTCATTACTATTAGCTTCATCAATATAATAATTTGTATAACGAGCATTCAGTTCTATTTATAAGAACATTCTAGTGAAGTGGACTAAGCTCTAGTTTAGACGACCGACTTTCTGCCCTGCCTAATTGTTAGAGTAGGCAGAAAGAGGGCACAAAGTTAACAGTTAAAATCTTTGCTTGGAAAAGGTTGAAAGAAGACATTGCATTAACGTCAAAAGCCAAACATCAAACTTTTAATATTCGAGTCTTGGTTCTTAAATTGGAGATATCACTTAATAAAGTCTACTTCTCTGTAGAATTACCGCTCGGGCTTGAGGTACTAATAGTAGTATTATTGTTGAGTTTCCGTAACTCGAACCTCTACAACCCGAATAAATTTGCTGGTCTCTTCAGTTAACAACACCTCATTTTTCCATAACTCGAAATTTCCACAACTCTAACAAATATGTGTTCCCCGTGAGTTGTGACTCGACTGTGATAAGAAATAAGACGAATAGAATACGAACATTAACCCAAAAAAACCACGATGCATCTATCAGTTCTAGAGATTGTTCTTATAATTTTAAACAATTACTTTAAAAATAAGGTTGTATAAAATCTCAAAAGGTCTTATTACCAAAGACCAATTAATAAAGCAACTATAATGAGTTCGATAAATAGTTGTCTGTGCTTTAGTTTCCCGAGCAAAAGACCTTATATAGAGCTTACGGTAATCCTAAATCAAACTATTGGAAACATTAGCATAAAGATCAACGAGCTCAAAACACTTTAAACTCGACAAGATCAAAAGGGCCGGGAGCTTATCTTTATTTGAAAAATATTCAAACTGAAGTCTCAAGCCACCCAAAGCTTTGATTATCCAAGACGTTGCGACATATTGAAATAAATCACCAGTACGAATAGAGTACTTTGAAAGGCCAGACGAAAAATCTAAAACTCAGTGAGTCAAACTCTCTCAATTCTAAACCTTTCTAACCTTCATACAGTATCGTTATTCACCTTTCAACTTTTAAAATTTATCATGAATCCCTCGTTTTTATGTCTCTCTCTTTTACTTTGTTCCACATGCCATTCTTTTAACCGTTTTTGTGAAACAGTGAGAAGTTCACAGATACACTCGAGGTTGCTTAGAGATGTGAAATATCGAAAGTGTTGAAAAGTTTTGTAACTTGAATAGTTCACTTGAATATAAAATATTCTTCGAGAATTTCAAGAAGACTTCTGGGGAAAAGTGCTACTACTATCTAAAACTACTCCTAATTAATTAATTAATTTGGAGAGCACTCCCAAAGGCACTACACATCAAATCTAGTTCAACTAAAACTCTAATTATTATGCCAAAGGGGGTGGAAAACTAAATATCATGGCTTTTCCATGAATCACTCTCAAGGATTGCGTTTTATCTAAGCCAGATATAGTATGATTGGTCAACGAATAAATTTGACTCTGACAACCAAAACTTTCTGTGTCAACTACGTTCTTCGCCTGAAGAATTTACTGAAAAAGGTTGGCCTGATAAACTGAAATTTTCATTAAAAACATAATGAAGGAGAAGCAAAGTAATATTAGACGAGAAAATAAGAAAATTCTGAAAAAAGAGTATATTATAGTAGACAGGAATTTCTAGAATTGAAAAATATTTTGATCAAAAAGAAAATTATTTTAAGGAAAAAATAATGGTTTTCTTGTTTAATTTTTTTTTGTTGAAAAGTAGAAAATTGAGAGAGAAATTACGGAAGGAAAAATATTTAGAAAATTATTTTCAAAACTTCATTAAATTTTTCCTTTGAGTTTCTATTTAATTGAGGAGACAAACCATCTTCAAAATTACGACCAAGGACAATGAGAAAAAGACATTAAAAAAAACCATTAATTCTGGTTTCCACAGTACAATAAATTATTGTCTTGGAGCTCCAACAATCGAAATGTTACATAAGGAAACCAAAAATGACTAATGAAATACCTAACAAAGGTTAGGTACTCTGACACTCAGCCCTATTATAACAACAGCCCTGTTATTTTCGTTAGTTGTGAATAATAACATGTCAAAAATTTAGGATGAATTATGATCCTAAGAACACCGTAAGAATATTTCAGAATGATCTTCCCAAAAATGTTAAGAATATCCATGATGAAAGGAAAAAAAAACGCCATTTTATAAAAAAGCGTATATTATATAGGAACGATAATCTCACAATTTACAAGTACTTAAAGTGAGCCATCATCTACCTTTTCATTTTCAAACCTACAAACAGTCCAGTCCAGTACTGACTTTCAAGAGGATACCGACAAAAAAAAGAATTTCTCAACACAAAAAAACCACCAAACCAAAAATACATCAAGAGACAAAAAGGAAATTTGGGATGACAAATAGAGAAGTATGAAATCACTGGACCACCTTCCAATCCTGTGTGTAGTTTATACTCAATACAGATTCAACTAACTCATTCATGTGGTTTAAAAGATAAGTAGAAAAAAAGTCAAAATTCTCAATCAGGTATCAGGCCCTCCTGCCACCTTTCATCTTGTGAAAGTTCAATTCAAAATTCATTTATTATTGAAAATAAATCTTCTCTTTTTTTTTTGACAAAAAAATTTTAATGATTTAATAAGTTGAACATTCGACTTTTTGCAACCTTATCTCGCGATAGACTAAACGACATGTTTTTACTATATTAATGTTTTTGTGTTCTCTGATTTAGTCTTTGATTGATTGATTGAAGTTTTTATTATAAGAATCTTTTAAAAATTTATAAGCTTCAAGTTAGTTAGAACAGATTATATCTTGCTTTTAAACTTTAAGGTTTAAATTTCTTTGAAATACCTCCCCTGATTATAAGTAGTACGGTTTTAAAGTTTTCAAAACATATCATCCAAGCAAAAAGACTAGGCCACACGATAAAAGAAAACAAAATCAAGAAAACAATAAAAAATAGCAATTCAAAAACAATATCCAGATACCTTGTTTCTTATAAGAAACAAAGACTTAACAAACGGCAGCTGCAATTTTTAACGCCAAAATACTAATTAGTAAGATACTGTAAATCATTAGCGACACGTGCTTCTGAACGCTAATCAAAATTCTATGAATAGAAAAAGGGAATAAGAAAGTAAAGAGCTTGAGTACTGAGAAATTCAGAAATCGGGGAATCTCTAGTAAAAATCGGAACAAATTGGATGAGCTGTTGGAACCATTGATTTTGAAACCCCCAAGGGGCTAGAGATGAATCTTCAATCATATTTTCATTACCGCCAGATCTTCAAAAATTTACCACTCGAAAAGAAAAAAATCGCAGGATTGAATCCGTCATAAAAAATACGACGCACATTTTAAAGGCTATTGTACTTTTTCTTGCCAGAGAAAAGTTAACGATGCGCTTCAAGCCCGGGCTTGTATGTAGAAAAACGTTCTTACCTTCAATTTATCTTGAGCTGGCTGAAACTTTGTTTTTGCTCTGTTTCCTCAATAACTCTGAAAATTCAAAGAGTTTTAATAAGAAAATATAAACGAGAATCCTATAAGGCCTCGTATGTTATCAGTGTAGCCCCAATATATCCAATATAGCTAATCAAAATTTACATTTAAACAGATTACAAATTATGAACAATCGAAGAACAAATAAAACCAAGAAAGAAATCCACCTAACTGCCTTATCAGCAAAAATACTGATTACTCACGCTGTTTGGTTTTCAAATAAATCGAAATTTTCTAAAAAATAGTTCCCTGAAGTGCAAACTCTATACTTATAATAAAATATACATAAAAGAAGCAAAATAGTAAAAATAAAAAACCAAATTGGATCTACTATTTTATACTTCCTCATCAAAATTTATGACGTCACAATGTAGCTATATTCTTCCAAGCTAAATCTGAAAGAAGAAATATCGGTGGAAAACTATAAAGATGCTTAAAAGAAAACTTTCAAGAATACAAATAATATTTCACTTATTTGCCAATATCTCCAAAAAAAGAGATCTCACGAAAACAAATCGTTAGGGCCTTTGTTATTGTTTATTGTACAAAATCACGTGACAAACTTTGTATTACTCTACGTTATTTGCAGATTTGGTAAAACTGACTAAGTTAAGTGATTTGACCTTTCAGTCATATCTATTACAATCCTCTTATTACAGGTTATTACATAATGAGTCATACGACATCTAGTACACGTTTTTTTACAAGAACAAACTATATAAGAACACAAGGCTTTGATTGCCAAAATATTAAGAACAAGTTAAGAACGTTTGAAGGCTTTGTGGATCCCAAAACACCTATTTTCATAGGAAAATGGACAAAAGTAGTCACAGAATGGTGAAAATAAGAACATGTTAAGAACATTTTTAGGCTTAAAACTCAAAATATTAAGAACATCTGAAGTCTTTAGAAACTTTGGATATTCTTATAAAAAACGTGTACAACGAAAGAGAGTTAAATATATAAATGACCTTTTTAAGGGTTAAACGAGACAACAAAATTTACCTTGATCGCGAAAGAAAAGAGCTTACCTTCAAGCGAACGACGGTGTTTCAATGAGCATCATCTTTTGCCAGGACAATTGACTTCAGGTCTAAATATTGTTTTCAACCTCAGCAAATCAATCGAAACTCATTTTATCCAGGATGGATTAAAAGCACTAGAAAAATTTACTACTACATCATCCCATCATGTATTTCAGTTATTTAGTATGAATGTTTCAAAAAAAGTGAGAAGAAACCACAAAGCGAAAAGTAAACCAAAATATTTTGAAAAAAAAGAAGAACAGGAGTCAAAAACCAGAAGAGCTTACGAAATAAGTGAAAAGTAAAGACAAAGTCAATCAGTTCTAAATCTGTTTTGATTTCAAAAAGTGTAAACACAGAATTCCTTTTTCAAGAAGAACAGAAGATGGATATCAATTTCAATGAATTTGTTATTTCTTTCGCAATTTATCAGAAGATTTTGAAAAACAATCTTCCCCTATAACCATTACAAAACACCATTTTTCAATGGATGTTGAAAAAAGCAGATCCAAGCTTTCAAACTAGATCTGACATACATTATACCATACCATTTTCGTACAATGATAGCATCGTTCCAAGTCCTTTAATTAATTGCATTGATATAATAAATTCTTCTTACGCTAAAAAATTCATATGTCCATATGTCCAAGTCTCATTAGTAGAACCATAAAATCATGGCAAAAATGGTTTTATTATGAAGCTTCGTACAAATATTTGTTCCATTCAGTGAAATGTATCTTACTATTACTACAAGTGTTACCAGTGCAAAATTTCAGCTCAACTTTCTCAGCAGCAAAACAAGAGTTGTTCCCATGATGAGTAATCATGGGACCAAGACGTTTTGCTCTATTAAATAATATCATTCTATCGAAAATGCTGAAATTCAACACTCTCTCCTCATACCCCATATATCGAGATCGAATAATAAGTTTCGAATGCTACCATTTACCAATCGATTATCTCCACCATAATAAACCAACCTATGATGACATAAGTGAATCATCTTGGTTATCTCCATCATCGTGATCACTCCATGGAATAATGTTTTATCTCCATTATCATAAGACACGGTGTAAGTGAAGGTGATCAGAATTGTTTCCTCCAAGGAATCATTTTTATCTCCATTATCTTAGGTCAAGGTGAAATTAAAGATCAGTATTGACTCCTTCAAGGAATCTCCGTCGTTATCTTAAGCCAAGATGCAAATTAAAGATCAGTATGGGACCAGGCATTTGATTCTCTCCTCCTTGACACGCCTTAGATGGGTTTCCTAAAAAATAATTAACAGAAATGTTTTAAATTTTACCATCTGCGATGTCACAGTTATAATATTATAAGAAAGTAGTGAGCCTTTTAATGACAATTCTATAAAGGCTATAGAAAATTAAAATTTTTGAAAATTCGGTTTATTTGCGTTACCTTTCTTTTCTCAATGAAATTATTCAAGAAATCATCCAATTTCAAGTTTCCTGCAAAAAGAAAAGTATGAATTGAAGAAAAGCAAACCTAAGGCACCAAGTAATCTTGTGCTATACGTGTTGGTTGATACAGTATTTTACTAAAAGTTGACCAAGGTTCAGGCCTCCCAAAGGTTTTAGCCTCATTTTGGCACAAAACTTGTCCCCAGGACCCAAAAATCTAATTTTTCCTTACAAAATGAAGAAAGTATCACAGATATTCACCACAGGAACAAGACTGTTAAAATTTCGGCCAAATCCGACTATTTTGTCTCCAGACCACCCCAAAAATTTGGGATATACAGACATACAAACGAATAATATCAGACCTTTTAGGAAATCTTCAGCAATATTTTCAGACTCTTCTTCACTCTGCATGACACTAATGCGTAGATTTGTCAAAATATTACCAGTTTCATAAAACTAAGATTAAAAGAAATACTCAAAATTAGAAAAAGTTTACTTTCATTCAATAAATGAAAGGTTTTCATAAATTTTTTTCGTTACATAAACTAACCATAGATTAATTAATTATAAACCTTGGAGGCAGTTTCTCAAATCTGGCCGACCAACATCTTTGATCAGAGTTTAGAAAGTGGTACCCTAATGGTATCTTGATGCATATACGAGAGTGCTAGATCTTCAAAGCAAAGTTTTGGCACCGCATCGACTTTTTGGCTGGTACTCTGCTCAACGATGGAGGATATTACTTAGACCAGGGCTTATAATGGCGAGTGATATTAATCCATGATATACAGCAACATAAAAGCTTCCAAGATTAGGAGACTACTAGCTATGATCCACTTAAATAATGAAGAAAGTGACGTATTCTATTGAGTCTTGTTCTCTCGTTTGTTTTTATTGTAACTTGTAAAGATTACATAGGTTTGGAATAAGTGTATAATGATTATTGATTGAGAAGATCAAGAAAATTCCCCTAAATTGATCGTTGTGAAAAGTTTGTTACAGTGTTGTTATAAACAAAGAAAACATAATCACCTGGGACAGTTCGTTCTGTTTTTGTATTTTATCCTGGCATGAATAAAACAGCTCATTGTATGTTTCAAAAGTTTCTTTCAAATCTCCTTTCAAATCGTCTATCACTGGCTCTAAGTCAAGACTAGATTCTAAACAAAGGAGTAAATAAAAATTTAACATGTTTTGATAGAATGGAAGTGCTATGTATTGGAAAACACTTCGCTTAGTGCATAGCAACCTGCAACCTGCATAATCTAGAAACAATTATAATCTTTAAAACAAGGCATCAAAAAAGAAGACCAGTCTACATGAAGACGTTTTGGCATTGATATAAAATAGAACTTTGCGTTATTTGTCCCTCAAAAAAGAAGAATTAACTGTTTTAAAAAAAGTTGTTTCATTTTTATAAGTGCTGTGCGAAAAAATTGAAGTGGATACGTTAAATGATTTTCTAAAGTATAGGGAAAAGCAGTTTGAAAGCAGTTTGAAATGTCATTGATTTGACGTACTTGCAATAGCTTCATTTTCTTCAATACATTTTATCCGGTCGGTCTGTAGCTTTTTCACCTAGGAAAAACAACAATATTTCATTTTTATTTAGCTCAACTTTTTTATAAAATGAAAATTCTAATTCTGACAAATGAAATTTACAGGGCAACTTACACTCTCCATACTTTCGATTTGGTCAATCAGTATATCAGGGTCATTACAGATTTGTTCCAATTCAGAATTTCTAAAAAACCAAAGAATATAATGGAAGAGATTTGAATTTTCAACACTGAAGGTTGCGATACAAACAATGACCGTCAAAATGGAGTCAAATAAAATTACTATAGAAAATCTATATAAACTGATTTTGAAGGCTAATTTTAAACCGATCTTACGACTTTTCACCAAGATCACCTAACAGTTTGTCAAGATCAGGATCTCCAGTATCTTGAGGAATCTAAAAAAACAGATGACCCTGTTATCCTCTTGATCTCAAATCTATAAGACCCGGTAGGATTTTTTCAGCCAGTGGGGATAAAAACAACGGACTGAAACTCGATGGGGATTGATATTCCCATATTTCTTATGGCTGGGGATTTCAATTCTTTTTGTTTTCAAGTCAGAAAATTCAGTGGGGTTGAGAAAAAAAGCATCATGTTTTGCAGTGAGGATTGGTTTATTTGATTATTTTTAGTGGGGACAAAAACTGGAAGATAATTTTCCACTGCGGACGATATTTTGGACAATTTTTCCAGTGGGAAGGGTTCCCAGTGGGTCTGTGAGAAGGGGGGTGTTATAAGGAACAGAATATTACTAACTCGATTTATTAGTAGTTATCACAGATGTCTTATATAAAACACTATATGAAGCTTCTTTGTCCCTGATAGAGGCAGAATTATGGGCCATCTGGGCCGTCTTGACAATATGGCCCAGATGACAATTCTTCTTGGACAATCCATGAAATCTTGAAGTCATTGCAGTGTCAAAATACTTTAACGGTGGTCTACTTTTATCAAAGATGGCACATTATCTTGCTTCACCTGTCATGGCTTTGGAAAGATAGAGTAGCTCTTTCTAGTGTTCAAGATGTGTTAGTTAGCTATAATATATTTGTAAGTCCTTGATGTTAGATATGTTAGTACTTCAAAATAAAAATTTGGCAAGGTTTTATCGAAAATTGATCAATTTACAACTGCCCTACATATAATTGACATCAGGGAAAGAACAAACGTTTGTAAATAACAAAAATTAAAATAAAACCACAAGAGTACCCTTTTTGGCATAGCAAAAATTGGTGGAGTTAAATTTGTTTCAGGTGACTTGTTGTAAGGTAGTGAGGATGTTGGAGATTCCACTTTTCTGAAAAGAGAGAAAAATCAAAATTATCACAATTAAAGTTTTTTCGAAATAGCATAGCCACACAAATATAGCCATAAAGTTTTGAAATGTTTTAAGTAAGATGAAGATATCTGTTGAGTTTCTTTTCTTTATTAGTCCATTCACTTTTTGGACAAGTCAAATTCGAGGCTCGGAATTCCCGAGTTAGAAAAACCGAGTTAGAAAACCGAGTTAGCAAAAAGCCGAGTTATGACATCATCAAACGAAAATTTTGACGTCACAATCAAAATATCTAACTCAATTTCTGATTTCTCTAGTTAGCTAACTCGATTTTTTTTGTCAAATTAAAATTTTTCGAATATTCCGAGTTAGCTAAGTCGATTTTGTTTATCATAATTAACATTTTCGAGTTAGCTATCTTATACAAGAAAGTGTTGTGTATCTACGAAAACTAAACAAAAGCAAAAGTATTACGATAGCCTTTCGCGGCGGTGTGGAATAAAATTTAGAAAACGAAAGTGTTTGATACGGTGGAATATTACTAAACTCACTAAATTTAAATTATTCACAAGTATTAGTCCCGCTAATAATTCAATAAACGCCCCCTTCTTTTAAACGCCTCCTCAAATAAACGCCCCTCTTAAAATCGAAAAAATAAAATGTAATAGGGTATTTATTTCTCTTATAAGAATCTACTTTATAAGAATCCCATGCTACAACCCATTTGCCACGGAAATAAATTAAGGTGTTGTGATATTTTTGAGTTGAGAAGTTCGACCAATAAAACTATAATTATACTCAATTATCTTTTCAAACCTTAAAAAACTTTTTTGTCATCTAATTTTCGCATATTTACGCATATTATTCTCTTCCGCAAGTTTGAGTCATAATTTACACTAAAATGGATAATAGAGTTTCCGCAGTCACAACGGCAACTGCAACGGCAACGTGAAAACATCAAATTCACACCTTTGAGCTGTCAAAACTCTGAGTAAACTCCAATTAGACGTTTTCTCTTCCCGTGCCCGACGGCAAATCACTCATTTTGGCGTTGTCAGACAACGTGAGATTTTTTCATAAATATCAAAATCAAGCAAACAGTAAAGACAGTTTTGAAAAAAAATATTTCAATATTTTTAAGCTTTTTATCATTTCTTGTAACAATTTAGCTTTTTTCTTGTGCAAGATGTGTAAGTTTCACGTATTCATTTTTAGAAATCCTAATTTTAACTTTGTGCAATTTGTTGATAATTACATTTCAAAATAATTCTTTATATTACAGTATTTTTTGTTTGCATTGGAAGAGAATAGCTTCGAGATTTTCTCCAAAATTTACCATTTTTCTTTCCTTTGTAAAAATGATACACTTTGCCGTTGTTAAAAATAATTGCAGAAACAAAAGTCAGCCACAACGACAACGCTGATATTTTCTATATACTAAAAGTCTAATTCGTATTGAGCCGTGGGGGGGCCATTATGGATTTTTTTTCCAAGTTTCTTTTTAAATCGAGCTCCGAGCGGGAAAACAGTACAGTGTTCTTTTTTCGCGGCGGAGTACGTTTCTTTTGAGACACGGCACCGGAAAACATGCCTACGGTTCCTTGCCGATCGGGAAACGTCGCCCGGTTCGGAAGCGTATCTCCGTTTTCGAAATTCTACTTTACTGGTAATTTTCGTAAAAGTAAATAGAAAAGCAAGAAGTTCATTGATTGATGTGGTCTCTCTGCTCTGGTCACTGGTGCCATCGTTTGTACATGGATAGGGAATGGTGTAATGGTTATGGTATCCTGTTTCTTAAATAGAGAACATTTTGTTATGGATTTGTACAGTTGTTCTTCAGAAATTATTATGGGGCTTATCGCAACCAACCATCTTAACAAAATAAACAAAGAACAAAGACCGACCAATGGAAACATTTACTTTAGCCCTCTTGAAAATAGAGGGTGGCATATTTTTGCTGCATGGTAATACATCCAAGTAATTTGGTAGTCTTTGTAGGCGGCAATCACAAATATGTCCCGACCGACCGTCCGATTAGACCGACCGACCGCCTCACTTTGTAGACCGACTGACCGCCTCAATTTGTAGACCGACCGACCGCCTCACTTTGTAGACCGACCGACCACCTCATTTTGTAGACCGACCGCCTCACTTTGTAGACCGACCGTCCGCCTCACTTTGTAGACTGACCGACCGCTTCACTTTGTAGACGGACCGACCGCCTCACTTTGTAGACCGACCGACCGCCTCACTTTGTAGACCGACCGACCGCCTCACTTTGTAGACCGACCGCCTCACTTTTTGTTGACCGACCGACTCAATTTTTAGACCGACTGACCGCCTCACTTTTTAGATTGACCGACCGCCTCACTTTGTAGCCCGACCGACCGCCTCACTTTGTAGACCGACGGCCTCACTTTTTGTAGACCGACCGACTCAATTTTTAGACCGACTGACCGACTCACTTTTTAGACCGACTCACTTTTTAGACCGACTCACTTTTTAGACCGACTCACTTTTTAGACCGACCGACTCACTTTTTTAGACCGACCGATCCGACTCACTTTTAGACCGATCGACCGACTCACTTTTTAGACCGATCGACCGACTCACTTTTTAGACCGACCGACCGACTCAATTTTTAGACCGATCGACCGACTCATGTTTTAGACCGACCGACCGACTCACGTTTTAGACCGACCGACCGACTCACGTTTTAGACCAACCGACTCTTTGTTTTATAAGAACACTTTATTTTCCATCATTTTTATTATGTTGTAAATAGGAAAAGGTTATAGTTATTATTGACACCATTATATGATAAAATGAATCATTCTAATTTCATTCAGATTTATATACATTAAATTTATCACTAGCACCTCTTCAATTAACACTAAACCTCATTATAAAAAATATTGACATTATCCTATCTTCCATTTCTTTGGGTTCCTTTGTAGTATTGAGCGGCTGATATTTTCATTTTATACCGTACCAGTTTTTTGTCCTCAATAAATTCATGTTGTCTGTGTAGTAAATGGTTTTGGCCTTCAAGCTTAAATTCTTGCTTTTAAAGTATTCAGTTGTTAATCATTATGTCTATATAAAAAGTAAAATGGTTAATCGGGAAGGAAAATAGGAAAAAAAACTTTTTTCTAATCTGTGACACATTTTTGTTCCCTGTGTTTTTTGTTTACATTGGGAATCCGCCATTTTTCTTTAAATCCGTTCACATAGCAACGTGATAGACCGTATATTTTATAGCCCGGACTTTTACGGAAGATAGCTATGAAACTCAATAAGGCGATATCTCGAGATTGGAAAGGAGTTAGGAGATGGTTGACCCCTCATTGGATCGGGAATTTAATAGAGAATAAGTTGGGAAAGGTAAGAGTGGGTATAAAGAAACTTTAGAAAATATATATATTCAAATTGGGGCATTTTGGGTCCGATGACGTCATCAAAACCTAAAAAATACAATATCTCGAGTTTGAGAAAGATTTAAGCAATAGATGACCGCTCATTGGATCGGAAATCATCAAGAGAATCTTTTGGATAAATGACAAATTGATTTCAGTGAAGTGAACAGTTTATTACCCTTTCGATGACGTCATTTAGGGCCAAAATGACGTCACAAAACATGAAATATGCGGTTTTCCGAGTTTTGATCATAGAAAAGTGGTAATATTTCCTTCTTTGGGCTTACAATATACAATTTTTACCTTCCCCCACCATCCAAAGGGCTTTTGATGTGTTCAACAACACTCTACTCGGCGGGTGCGACGCCGGGTGACGGCTAGTTTCTAACCTATATGCGATTTCACACGTTTTCACGTTGCCGTCGCGGTTGCCGTTGGGACAGCGGAAACTCTAATGTATTTAAGAGAGGGACCTACCTTCAAGAGAGTTGCAGAACATTTATAAGACATTACCTGTTTCTGTTGAAAAATGATGGTTCTTCTAGTTGGTAGTAAGTGGAAAAAAGCAAAAATCAGAGGATAAAATTTAACGAAAGATAACGAAAGACTTGTTAACAAATACCCAAAACATATTTCATCTGAAACTTGTTATGTTAACAGTTTGATTGAAAAACGACAAATGAAGTGCTTCATGTTGAGGGGATGATTTTCTGAATTTTAGAAGGGGATTTTCTTCTGAATTGGGAAGTCTGTTTCTTTGTTTACATTTTTCCATCTTACTTCCCGTTTCTGTTTTGAAGAAATCAAACTTTTCTAAACCGGCAGATCTTCCGAATTAGGAAAGATTCTCTATCTTCCCGTTTGAGTGCCGAGATATTTTCGAAACCTAATCGGGAAGATCTTACCGTTCGGGAGTCAAGTTAACTTCCCGTTCGACTGTCTATCCTGAATAAATTACTCTTAACAGATAGTTACATACCATCGTGCAAAGTAAAACACGAGTGTTGGATATTTTTTTTTCCTTATTGATGCAACCTTTCGAGAGAAAAGTTTTTACAGAAACTTGGTAAATGTGTCCCTGACTCGAGTCGCATATCCATGAAAATCTAATTGAATTTGTATATGGATTGCATTTCTTGAAAGTGAGATAAAGTAAATATCTATTAGCTGTGTTAACCAATATATCCCGTACTTAATTTATGACAAAAAACTCTCAATCTTTTCTTTGTAGTAGTAGATTTTGAATTAGCTTCCATCTCAACTACTTGTTTTTTCCTTGCATATTAGGCGAAATTTTCGGCTTAAAGTCGTCTTGTTTTGTTTATTTTGCAGTTGTACAGTTCCGTACCTTCTGAATATGGTGAATTTGTTCCAATAAACGAGGTCGGAAAAAATATTTCCAACAGGGGAGTGTCTTTTTATAAGTGGAAATCTTCCGAACTTGCAATGCCCAAAATATAATGGAGCGTAATGATTTGCAATTTTTTTCGCTGCTGTTTTTACATTATTTTAAGGCTTCATTTTTCAACAACCACCAAATTAAAAACCCTCCAAATTTAATACAATGTCTGATCCTGGCAAACTGAAGAAATGAGTACCCGCCAAAATAATGTACACAATCAAGCAGCTTTATATTTTTTAATTCCGCTGACTTAATATGTCAGCTTTTATAGCTTCTTATCCGGGGGGGGGGTACTTAGGATTAGTCCCGCTAAGGGTCGGAAAATCAGAAAATCAAATTTGATTTTCAGCTCGCAAGCCTAGTACCCCTCCCCCGCTTTTTATAGCACGCTTTAATCTTTTGGGTTTCCTTTGAGTGTTAAAGAACAAAGCAAATGGCGACAAAATCTGAAAATTCTTATTAATTAGGCAATATATCAATTACTAAACAATTTAATCGTTGTCAATAAATATATTTCTAGAATCTATCAAATCGCGTTAGGGAAATCAAAGATCGAGCAAGAAATTTTGGATGTTATGTCAAAATTTTCGTTTGATGACGTCATAACTCGGTTTTTTGCTCACTCGGGAATTCCGAGCCTCGTCAAATTCTTTATTTTTTTCTAGTTGTGTTCTGTAAGCTCGATAAACATGAGTGGTTCTGTAAAAATGATTTAAGCTGATTTTAATAACCTGTGTTGACAACTTACTTTATAACAGGGCTGGTCTTTTTCATTTCTTTGATAATTTGTTGCACAACCTTTCCCAGATCAGAATGCATGTAAAACTGAAATATAAAATAGATTAATAATACTTTATATCGTGAATAGAAACTTCAGAGAGTTAATCTTCCAAAAAGACGCGCCAAATTTGGTTCAAAACCGCAGTTTTCACTAGTATTAATATTAAATTTACTTTGTATTTACAATAATATTGACTTTGATACTCACTGAATTCAAAGCCATGCATCCTCTTATTTCATCAGTCTGAATGTGAATAAGAGAGTAAAAAGAAAGTTGATAATTTGCACTGTTGATACCTTGTTTTTCGGATGATAACTATAAATCACATATGTATACATTACTTGCTACAAAACATTGTATTACATAACTTTAGTAAGATAAAAAGAACAAAGAAAAAAAAGACAAAAGCTACAAACCAAAAATGAGTCACAACAAAATAAACACTAAAATTCTTCTCTATGTCAAAAGTGCTCATTGAAAGCTCAGAGTTGTTTACATTTGAAACATTAAAAAATAAGTTCATGTCTAGAATATGAAATAATTACCGTGGAATCCACCCATGGATGAAAGGACTTTGGGCTGAGTGTGATGTACGGTTTCTCGTTTGGAAATTCAGGTGGAAGATGACTTAAAAAAAGATAAGCACTGTAGTTTGAAAAAAAAGAAGGAAAACTGTTTTTCAAAATGAACTACATTGTTTTAAAGAATAAGATAACAAAGGTCTTAGCTTTTACAAATATTTGAAATAAACAGATTCAACAATCTTTAAAATCTAATTCTTACATATTCAAGGCAAACGTTTTGCTGTTGCTGTTGAGAAAAGTAACCTTGTAGATCTTGTCTCTCTTGATTTCTGTGACACTTGAAAGAAAATAATTTCAAAGCAGTCAGAAAAAATGCTTTCAAAATAAATGTGAAGAAATAAGAATTTCTGCCCAACTATAAACCACTCTGGAGATTTGGGTGGCAGAGCAGATATATTAGTTACACAGTCTTCTCGAGACGTAGGATAGGAGATATACAGGGTCAGCAAAAACCCTATTTGCAAGTCTTAAAAAAAAACATTCGAAAGCGCATTTTATCAATATGTAATGTCTTCACCTCCATATGATGTCTTTTGACAATTGAAATGGTTAGAATCTTACTGATATGAGATAACAAAACTTATCTATATAACAGAATCTATTATAGCAGATTTTTCAAGGCTGTTTGCAGACTGAAAGGCATAATTTGTTAGCTCACATCATACTAAAAAGGAATTATCAATACTTCTGGCCTGTAGGGTTGAGCTCTATTAATTATAAAATCGCAACCAATAATAATAATACACAATGAGACAAAAAAATAGTGAATAATAAAAAAACAACAATAGTTCAATGAATAGATCTTTTCATAAATTACATCACGAACATCACTTGCCTCGTCTCCAAACAATTACCATGGTGATTATGTCCCTTGAGACATGAAATTATTATTTTATGAATAGAAAGTAGTTTTAATAAAACCCACTGGGAGTTAACCATCATGGCAATAATTTCAAAACGAGGCAAGTGTTGTTTGTGACGTAATTTATGAAAATATCTATTCTTGACAGTCTATAGAAAATCAGGGGTTCTTACTTTTGGTTATGATTTGACAAAGATTTGATTTGTTTTATTCTTTGTTGCTGAAGTGGTGTGGTTGCAGGAATTTGTGACGACGAAGAGGGTGTCTTTCCAAAGAACCAACTCATCATGCAGAATGTTTATATTATTAATGTATGTTTGAATGTTTATCTAAATGAAAATATAAGAGTATATAATATAAATAATCAAATTAGACTTTTAAAATACCAATATTATTTTTGATGAAGAATGCGAAATAGTGTTCAACATAACAGTAAGTAGTGTTGCCCCAGTGCGCGCAGTATTTTCAATATAAAACCTGTTTTTGTTATGTATTTATAAATAAAAAATGCCTATTTCCACAAAAAAAAGTTTGAAGATATAATAAACGCATGATAAGTAATATGGTAGTCTTTTGATGAACTAATCATTTTGCTAAATGTTATTCAATGTTTTAAAAATATGCTTGTCATCAAAAAGTCGATGAAAGTACTTTATCCATGATAGCTCATTCCTGTAGTGTTGTTGCATTTGTTTATTCAAGTCCTTCCCTTTTCTCTTTTATAGATGATCGAAATTTTTCTTCCAACAGAGAAACTTCACTTATCAAGTCTGTAATAGCATTGGTGAAAGCCTCTTGTGGGCTGTAATCTGGAGTTGTTTGAACACGTAAATTAAATTTATGTTCTAGAGGATGTGGAACTTTATAACCAGCAAAAATAACTTGTGGATCTTTGAGTAATTGAGCACGCAATAGATTACCAAGAGTGTGATCCTCTTTCATTACTGTAAAATGGGCAGCATTTGGTACCTTTGTATCCTTAACTATACTGATCTTCTTTTCCCCATCTAATAAGAGGAACGGCTCAAAGGATTCAGGTGCATTCATCTTGACTTACTGAATCTAGATTATCTACAAAGAAAAATTTAATAAAGTCATGAACAGAAGTATACTCTTTTATGCAAAAGATGGTCTATTGTACAATTTATTACTCCATACTTCAGTGGATACAAGTAAAACTAGCAGGAAATTAGATAATACCCGGCTAGTTCAAAACACAGGTCACAGGTCAACGGGTCACATGTCACAGGTCATTGACACAGATCAGCTTTAATTATTGTAAACTACAAAAGAAAATGTTTGAAAAATTTGTCCTTGAAATTTTCTAATTCATATTTTGTATACAACATTTCCATTGCATATAATATTTTAAGAAACATTATGAATTAAAATTAAACATTATGAATTTTATGTTACGAGTGCATTACAGTTTTCCGGTCTTTAGTTTGTATGACCTGTGACCTGTGTCTATGACCTGTGACCTGTCACCTGTGTTTCAAACTAGCTGGATATTACATATAAAATAAGCTTTGTTCAGATTTGCACACTAATATTCTCCCAAATTTAGCATGCAATAATGCTGTGAATCTTCCCACACGATGTGCTATAAAGTATTAGTATTTCATTTCCGTAATACCGAGCAGATAATTTTCAGCCTGAATGGCTTGAGTAATTTAATAAGCGGAACTGAGTCAATAGGTCCTCCTGTTCTCCCAAACGACTATATATAGTAAAAATCTTTAGGTCCAACTGATTCCACTGTAGGGAAATAAATTGCACATATGCGAGTGCATCTGATTAGATAATATGCCTGTTCAAACCCTTAAATCTTAGAAGGTCATAAATGCTAAAAAAGATTCAAAAAATATTAATTCAATAAAAAAATACCGTCAACTGCTTTAACTTGGGACGATTGGTCGAAACATGGGACTGTTGATATCTGGCCTGTGTTTTCACTTACTGTTAATTATCTCTTTGACAACAAATTTGTTTTGATAACCCCACCAAGTTTATCAATCATACTTTCTGTCATAACATGTCACTATAACTTTCACTGATAGCGCGCCCTTTTTAACTTTTTTGTTTTCATTCAAAATGACCGGACGTGGATTGGAGAATTAGAGAGCGCCTGCCGTCTAACCGCATATCGCCTGATGGGATTAACAAATAACCGGCGCTTAACTTGCTGCCCGAGTGACATCAAACGCTCAATCGTTATGCCACTAATTTGGTCTTCTTCGTTCCAGACATTCGCGTGTGCTCCACTACAGATTTTTCGAATTAAAAGCCTACTCGGTGCGAAAGAGAAATCGTGTATTAACTTGTATTAGCCGTTCATTAACTCAAATCAAATGACTTTGGAGGTTTGGTGAAATGGTGGCCGAATTGTTTTGTCAAATAGTCCCACCAAGTTAGAGCAGTTGACAGTAAAGCAGTAAAGTTTGGTTGACTTAAAGAAGGGCTCTTTTTGGTTGTTTTTTGATGATTTTTGAAATCAATCATTGATAAACTTTGGACTATATCTTTTTGATAGAATAGATATTTAAAAAAAAATCTCCCGCAGACAATATCTAAAACCGACCCGCAGTTTAAAACACACAAGCAAACAATAGAATGTTTCGAGACATTTATTTTTCCGGAACAAACCAACCAATGAAATCCACGAAGTTGGATTTTTTTTTCGGGGTTTTTTTTTGGACCCACGGGATTTCTTTTTTGGACCCACGGGATTTTTTTTCGGACCCACGGGTTTTTTTTTGGACCCACGGGTTTTTTTTGGACCCACAGGTTTTTTTTTCGGACCCACGGGGTTTTTTTTCGGACCCACGGGTTTTTTATTTGGGACCCACGGGTTTTTTTTTGGACCCACGGGTTTTTTTTCGGACCCACAGGTTTTTTTTTTGGACCCACGGGGGCACGAACCCACGAGGGCACGGGACCCACGAGGGCACGGGACCCACGAGGGCACGGGACCCACGTAAATAATCACACTCGAAAATACTGATGCATTATGTTATTATTTTTCTGTTTAATTTGATAGGTTGATTTTTAACGTTTTTGAGCACTTTCAAAAAGTAACTTTTTCATTCAATAGAGCATAACTCTCGATAGCCTGGATATCCAGACCGTAAACTATTTCACCGTCTAGTTTTTTATAATCTTGTCTCTGGTTTACGGTCTGGTCGAAGTAACTCGTCTGCAGGGATATCTGTCCCTGCATATGCGAGTGTTCTAATTGGTCAGTACGCGCCCAGTCACTGAGCAGAATTTTCGCAGGGTTTTTGATATTTTTCGATGCGCGCGCATAATTTATGGAAAAAGCTGACCTTGCAAAAAAAGATAAACAAATGAAAAAGAAAACACAAGTTCATTTCTAAAAAAAATGGCCGCTGGAAAGGAGCCTTTATGAATGTGGCTCATGCTTTGATGTACTTTAAAGTGGTTTTGAAAGTTTATTGAGTTTGTAAAAGAGGTTTTATGGTAAGTAATTATGTGTGTCTGCCTGGGTTTCCAAAGTTTTGAGATTCTGTCAACAAGGGTTTACTCACAGACTGTGTCATTCAAAACTGTATCAGACTTTTTTAGTTGCACCAGACTCTAAAATTTTAGAAACTCTGTATGTTGAGGTAAGAGTTTTTTTTTCTGAAATTTTGAGTCTGGATACCCAGGCTAAACTCTCGATCTCATCAACCGAATTTAATAAATGACCCATCAAAATTTAAGTTTATCTTTCTTCTTTCCAATGGAATTTTTAGATTTTGGGAAAATTAGTTTTAAAGAGAGAAACTTTTTTGTGGCGCACCCGGTAGGTAATTTATACAATTTCAAATTAGATTTATTAGATTAAAATTCATAAAAGTTTAAAAAAGTTTAAAAATAGTACAGTAATAAAAGTGTTAAAAATAGTACACTAATAGGGGACGCACATAGGAGGGTCACATGAGAAAGGTGTTCAAAAGCTGGAACTAAAATCGAGGTAAACAAGAGCCCAGCTGGTCGCTAGAGGATAATGTAGCAAAAAAAACATAAGTATGAGCATAGACTCAGTGGAGGAACAAGTGGAGGTTTAAGTGTACACTTGAATAATAAGCTATCAATAGAATTTTTGAATTCATTTTCAGTTTTCAAATTTGCAGCTCTAATTGGTAATTTGTTCCATATTTTGATGGTACCTTAAAGGAAAAAATTCTGGTGGGAATTTAATTTAGTGAGTGGCCGAAAAAGTTTTTTCATGAGGGAATTTAACTTGGCGGATATCTGTATAAATTAAATTTGAAGGGAATTTAATTTGGCAGTTGCAGGATATTTTTGGCCAAAAGCGTTATTAAATTAAGCTAAAAAACCTGTTTTAAGGCTTGAAATAGGACGAATTTGGGGAATGCATGAAATGAATTAAATTTGGCGGGAATTTAATTTGGCGGATGAAGACAAAAATTAATTTGACGGGAACTTAAAAATTGGCGGATTTTGGCAAAATCCGCCAAATACGCCAAATTTTCTTTCCGCCAAAATTTCTTCCTTTAAGGTACCGTCAACTGCTCTAACTTGGATGGGACTATCTGACAAAACATGGGACCGCAATTCGGCCACCATTTCACCGAACCTCCAAAGTCATTTGATTTGTTTTGATTTGACTTAATGAACGGCGTATTAAAAAATACACAAAAACAAATTTGTTGTCAAAGAGATTTGCAGTCGAGGATTATGCCCTAAATAAGAGAATACCCAAGTTAGAGGATTACCTTATTTAGGAGATTTTCAGTCTCTTATTTAAGAGAACGTTACCTAAACTAGGAGAATTCTGTACGTTTCACCAATTTACTTCAGAGCAGACTATTTGCGCAATATGAAAATAAGATCACGTGAAAGATCACGTTTCCGTGATTCCAATGACCCAAAAACCAAAATAAAATACCTTTTCATTCTTTTTCAAACTTCGAAAAACTATAAATAGCCTCATTTGCATGTGTTGACGTAATTTTTAAAATAATGAAGAAACAACCTCGACCTTCAAAACGCGTTTTTTCTCAACCCCCCTTATTTAGGAGAGACAAGAGCAACTCACTTTCTGTTTGACCCGCGTTTTGATCGCGCTTAAACGCGTTTCTTAAATATGGCTCGATCTATATTATTACTTTTCACAAAATTCTCATGACGTAGATCGGCCTTTAGATTGATAGACCCTAACCATCCTAGGTCCACAAAACAAAAGCAGAACTCAACCAAATTTTGTTAGAAGGGAGAAAAAAATGTGCTGAGTCGATCTATGAAGTTCAAAACTTGCGCAAAATGATGAGAAGGTAAAAAATTAACGAAGAAAGAAAAGTCTCCTAGTTAAGAGAAAGAAATCTCCTACTTAAGAGACCTTCTCTTAAATAGAGTATATCTCTTATTTAGGGCATAATCCTCGACTGATTTAGCAGTAAGTGAAAATACAGACCAGATATCAACCAGTCCCATGTTTCGACCAATCGTCTCAAGTTAGAACAGTTGACGGTAGATGGAAAGAATGAGTTTGAATAGCATTTAATCTTGCCCTGAATGGGCTGATATTTCACATTTGTACAACGCTGTCTAGCTGGGTGGATACTGCTGTCAACAAGACTGTTTATAACATTCTGTGTCAGACTAATCTACCTGCTGCACCAAGCTCATATACAGTTAGGGAAACCATCCAGGATCCTGCCATTCTATAAGCCAACAAAAACTAAATAACACTCCGCCTAGGACGAAATTGGATAAATAACAAGCAAAAGCACCAGAGACATAACAAGTTAGAACAAGTAACAAACGTAAAGAACCGAACAGCCAACGGAACACAGTAAAACTTATAAAAAATCAGTTTCGTTTTCAACCATAGCATGGGATACCATTATACATTACGTAATGAAATATAAAACGCGAAAGAACGCCCTCCCCTTCACGCCGCGCACGCCCAACGCTTTTTAGCTGAATTGAAAATAATACCAGAATGGATGACTCTCTGCCACAATTCTTGGGACCGTTTCAGAGGCTACTTTAGGTGTACAAACTTTCGCGAGCAGAAACTTTCGCGATTTTCGCGAATTTTGGCCCTTTTCGCGAAAGTAAATGTATTTTAAAAATTCTAGGAAGGGTCATTCGCGAAAGTTTATGCTCGCGAAAAATTCTTGAAAAAATAGAAATTCTGTAAAACTTCAAACTTTGAATAAAATGTAACTTCTATGGCACTTTTTAGCCTGCTAAAAGACTAATTAGTCAAAGGACAAATGTTTCAAACCATTCCAAGAAGTATTTGTCCCTCTAAGCCATTTTTTCATGCGAAAATTCTCAATTTTACGTCTTGATTCGCGAAAGTTTATGCTCGCGAAAATTATTTTTCCGTTAAATTCGCGAAAGTAAATGTCGTGAATTTCGCGATTTTTCGTCCTCGCGAAAGTTTGTACGCCTAAAGTAATTCCTGATTCATCATTTTTTGTACCCCTTTGAGAGACTTTCGAGGGTTTAAAAAGAGAACACCTAGCTAATGTGTCGCACATACCCGAGTGGGGGGGGGGTGTTGTGTGGGAGCGTCACAGTGGGGTTGTTATCCCATGTTAAAAAAAGCCTTATCCCATATACCGTCAACTCAAACCGTACACCCCCACCCGGCACCCATTTTTCCATTTTTTAGCTGTTCCTTGGAACCGCCTGGAAAAATCCTGAAAGTTCTGCATTAGCTCTCTAAAGCTTGGAATTCACATGTGCGTTCCGGGTTGATTCCATGTAATTTTCACAACTGATTGATATAGAACTTGGGAGCTGTTCATGTAACCAACTGGAAATCTGGAGCTGTTCCGGTCGAGATTAAGTTTTTTTTCTGGACAAAGATTGAGCTGTTCCTTGAATTAGCCAGCTGGAAATTCAGAGCTGTTCCAGGATTTCCTCCCTAAAATTCTCTCTCCTGGAAAAATAGTACAGACATTTGATTCCTAATTTTTTATCCTCACTCAAACACGACTTCCTTTGTTTGATTTCGGAATTTCCGGAAACCTGGTGACGAAAAACTAAACGCTGAATTGAATCTTTCTGATTTTTTATGATGGAGGTGGCTTCAGCAACGGATTTAGTCACCAGGAGAGACCACAGATATCTGTAAAGCCCGAAGGGCTAGATTTGCAGCTTTTATCAAAAAGTGAAGCTCATCTTTGGAAGGATTTCCTACCAGAGTCACGTGACTAAAATATGCAATTTCACCGGTTTGAGAGATGTGAAATAGCGTTTGTCGGCTACGTTTTTTGATCTCGCGCTCCGAAAACAATTAAAATGCTAGATCCTATCCATCGGCACGAAATTTAAAAAGTCAAATTTTAGCTTCACTTTTTTTTGCTGGAGAAAGCTTAAAGTTGCAAATCTAGCCCTTCGGGCTTAGATATCTGTGGGAGAGACCTAGTTTCTGTGCTCGACTTTCGATTGGCTTAGAAATCTCGAGAGAAAAAGCAATTATTTTACGTCTAATGGGAATTCTCTACTTCACGTCTAAAAAGAATATTTCACAGATCTAAGGAAAAACATTTGTTTCAACAAGCAGATTATAATTGTGACACTTCATAACGTTATGAGAAGGAGTGCGTAGATAGGGAGATCACTTTCTACTTGTCGCCACCCTAAATGTCACTTAGTACAATCGAGTACACGTTTTTTTACAAGAACATCCAATATTATTGAAGCCTGGACGTTCTTAACTTTTTGAGTTTTAAGGCTGAAAATAGAAATCCTTAACATGTTCTTAACACTTTCACCATGTTTTGAGTATTTTTGTCCATTTTCCTAAGAAATAGGGTGTTTTAGAGTCCGCAAAGCCTTAAAATATTCTTAACTTGTTCTTAACATTTTGGCCATCGAAGCCTTATGTTCTTATATAGTTTGTTCTTATAAAAAACAGTGTACTAACTGATTTTCATCAATTTTACCACCACGGTACTAACCGACACAGTAGTTACACAGTGTCTTGTACTGATTGTTAGACCTCTCCTGACGTAGGTGTAATCTGGATCAGCCCACAGTATAGCAGAAAAGAGCCAATGATAGATTTTTTGGCTATGAAAAAGCAGTCTTGTAGGAGCCAGTAGTAAAGTAGAAGAACGTAAATTTAAAATATGTACTACCCAGTATCTTATCTTGAATTCGAGAGATGGACTTAAGAGTTAACTTATTTACAAAAAGTAAAGCAAAGTAACTAAATTTTTGAAAATAATAAGAAAATAGTGCCTAGTATAGTAATGAGGAAAGAAATAAACCAATTAAAAAAGTTATAACTATTTCATAATTCATCCATCAACCATTAATTTTCATGGCAAAAAACAATGCTGATTATGCTAAAAAAGGGCCCATATTTGACGGACTACCTAATGAAAAAAGGTTCAAATTCGACATTCGAATTTAATCAAAATATGTCGTTAGCAGAGATGTTCAACAAACATGTTAATAAAGTAAGGGAGGTAAAAAAAGGGCTGGATAAATGTATAATGTTTCGGTAAAGCTTGACAACATTTGATCGGTGAATTTTGTCCCTCTGACGTAATCCTTTAGCTTGAATTAAAACTAAAACTTTGTTTTGGTTACAGCAAAAACGTTTGCAGATGAACTAAAAAGGCACCTTATTTTAGTTGCTGGGTCATCACGGATAAGTTCTAAAGTATTAATCTAAGAAGGATTTAAATTTAAAAAGCAAAGATAATACAAAAAAGTCTAAAATAATTCAGGAAAAAAAAGGAAATGAATATAAAGAAATTTTAATGACGGGCAGTAGTGTGTAAAAGGGCACTTAGATAGATAAGAAGGCTATCAAAATAGTATTCTAGCTAGGAAATATAATACTCGTGGTGTTCTCGTTCATTGTGGTATAAAAAATACTAACATTAGTTATAACATCATCTTTCGTTCATTAGTTGTAGAATAAGTTTTGTGAAAAAATGAAGGGGACGACCAAATTATTGATATATGCGTAAGTTAAGGTCCTTTATTTTACATGTCGATCAACATCTATCTTGGAATAGCGCGAATCAAGGTTTCAAGTTTCTATGAAAATAGTATTGAACTTCTTGGGAAGTTGACCTTATTCAATACTGTATGAATGAATTACGGCTAAAACTAGCAAGGGAAATCAAAATTATTTTAAAATTGTAACGACGACGCATCAATTAACGGAGAAAGTACAAACGTAAAAAGCTTAAAAATAATCTCATAATTAGCTATAACTTTCTATAAGGTGTAATAGAGCGTGGAATTGAAAAGTAAATTGTAAAAAAATTAAACATCATCATCATCAATATTATCAAAAAATTTTTAAACGAAGTTCAACCAGAAAATAAAAATAAATAAAAATCATTCGGCGCTTAGAATTTATTTGTAGCAATATTTCTATCGCAATTTGTATTCAGTGCTAGATAACTAATAACCGTCTTTTAAGAAACCTTTTTAAAATGTTCATCATTTGTTATTGTAGTGATGCTCAAAAAAATCAAAAGTGAATCTTAATTGGTTTGAAAAGTTCTAAAGATAAGTTATTTTGTAAAACAGTTTTATTCAGGCATTGAGTCATACATGTGTATTTGTTTTTTTGGTAAAAAAAACAGAGGTCACAACATAAGCCTAAAAAGAGTGACCTCCACATAAGAAGTGATACTATCCCAGGATTAGCTAATTGCGTTGTTGACGAATATCCTGAACCAGTTAGACGGAATTGAAAATCTGCACTTGAAGAACAAACAGTCGCCACACCACGGCTTGAACGTACATTGAATGGTTAAATCCAATGAAAACCACCAAATGCCATGAAAGTATAATTAACTTATTCCGATTCCAAAGCATAAACCGTGAAACCCTTAGCTTTCCCATTCTCCAGTGAACGCCATCCCCCAAAAAATGCAATGTGAAATTGTACCAACTATTGATCCGTTATTTCTCCATTCAATAAAATCATACTCTATATTAATTAACCATTACATAGACCACCCTATCTAGGCGTTGTAGGTTTGGCGATGCTTATCTGGGGCGGAGCCACGCCCATGACTTGCATTAACGCCTCTACAGTCCTGCATAATTTTATTGGTGATTTCTCCTCTAAAATGTCTGGTGCAGTGCAAACATCCACCTGAAAAAAATGAAAGATACATCAAACTAATCTGCAAATCTAGGTATTCTTAATGTTTGTATAGAAAAATTTGATGAATCTATCTTACTTAAAACGTAAATTTCAAATCGATTCATAAAAAGCGGAACACGAATTATATAAATATTCTCAAAATATCTCACTATTTTTCTAACTTATTTCGAACTTTCTTTCAAAGGCACTGTACAAAGCTCGAGAGAATTGAATCGAAAATTTCCTCTAACGTACCGTAAGTTGGTCTAATATCGACATCCCCCTTCTAATTTCGACACCCTTCTTTAAAGATAGGAATAATCAGAATGTTGGAATCGCTGATGGAAACTATTTTTCTGTGCTTAGCAATCAGAGAAGAAAAAATTTTTTGTCTATAAGTGATCCCAATCTTCCTATTATTTCTATCTCTAAAGAAGGGTGTCAGAATTAGGACTTACGGTATATCACATGCCATACCAATAACATGAATAAAACAGATTTTATGTTTTGTTGGGCTAGAATATAAATCTTTCGGACGAGTATCGTTCGTTTTCTTATTTTGAATGAATTCTTTTATTATAAATAAATTCCATACCTTTTCAACTCCCACCCTTCTACAAGCATCTAAAAACGCATCAACATTCATTTGACATTTTGGCATCGTTAGTTTCGGCTGTATAGAAGAAAAGAATATAAAAAACTTAGTTAGAAATCATAGTGAAGGAAAGCAGAAGCAAGTCAAGGATTCATGGCTTGAAATGCCAAGCGAGACAAGCAGCATCAAGTCTCCTAGGTAGAGAGAGTACCGAGGTTTTCGATATGGCTATAACCACTGATTTTTGGCTATTTGGCTGAATCGAGCTTCCTATACCTTAAGGAAACTATTTTCGCGTTTTTGGGCGTCTACCGCGAAAATTAGTTCCGGAAATACGCCAATTTAGTACCCTTGCTCCGCGAAAATAAGTTCCACAAAAATAAGTTCCGAGAAAATTATTTCCCTTAATGCATAATAGAAAGCGTGTCCATGTTGAGCTGACTAGTCCGCCATCTTTCTTTCTATAATGCTTGTATGTTTGGATTCGAATGTTTTGAAATTCAGACTAGAAGTTAAGACCGGTATGTTTTTAGCTGTAACACATTAAAAACATGAATTGACTAACAGGAGGATAAAAAAAAGGTTTAAAATTATAAACTTACTACTCCTGAGCTTGGTACGTGTATGACTTGTATAGTTCCTTTCCGTAAATGATTAATCAGATGACATAATACTATTCCGTCCGATAACGAGGCTGGTAGGTCGTCCGGTAATTTGATCCGCAGTTTTGATTCCATTGCCTACGAGGAAAGAGTTCAGAACATTGAAGTAACATGTATTGAAATACTTACATTTTAGAAGTGTAATGTGGTCTGAAGTTTGTTGAGACTTTTTCAAAATAAAATCTGTATATGTATTTCAGTTACTCAATTGAAAATCAAATTAAATTACAAAATACGTAAAAAGATTCAACGGCATCAATAAATTAGCAATCCAATAAAACTGGAAAATAGCAATTTATTAACGACTAAATGGCGTGTTGAATCGTTGACAGTTTTGTTAAAAGAAGCAGCGTTGCCCATGGAAGCAACAAGGCAAATAAGTCAAATCAACAGACATGGTGATTATCACTGACTTTTATATATCTCTGGACGAAGTTACTCAATCCTGGCCAACCAAAATATTATGATCGGAGTTTTTTTTGAAATTGGTACCCGCGGAGAGAGCGCTAGATCTAGTTTCACTTGTACACTAATGATGTAGCGCCGATTGTCGTTAGGCAAAGTTTCAAACACTACAATGCCTTGTTTGCGGGTACCGACTTAAAAAAAAAACTTCGATCAAAGATGGCGGATATAGCTTGGTCCAGAGATATATAAAGGTCAGTGGTGATTATACATACCTCTCTTAATTTTTCTAACTTTTCGAATTCTTCTTTAGCGACGTCGTAGAAGCGCCTCATTGTGTAATTAGAAGCGCCATCTTTTAATATTTTATCTACAACAAGAATTAAACCATACATCATGCCATTAATGATGAAAGAAACTTTGTAAAAAAAAGCTCGATTTTTTCTTCCAGTACTGCCTTTGTTGCTGAAAATTTTAATATCTAAAGACTATTATTGTTAATTATTTATCAAAACGATCTAGCTTCTATTCTGAAAAAAACAAGACAAGACAAAAACTAAAAGCAAGGCGATTCCAGCTAAGACCTAAATATAAGGCAAAACAAAACACAATTGCCAGGAAGCAAGATCTTTATTCACATTTTATATTTTGTATAAAAAACAATAAAAACTTATTTACAAACTATTCAAGTGAGTTATAGCCTAAATTATGACTAAGGAGTTGCTAATGATCTAATTAAAAACTTCGACAACGCTGATTACCGCACTAAGATTCTTTATTGAAGGCCACTGATGCAGTTGGGACTGCCGTAAGATACCACTTTGTTAAGACTCGATTTCAGATAAATTGGGTTTTATTGCTGCAATGCAATGACTTTTTCTAAAAAAATACTTCAATTAAGAGCTAAAATATTCACTTTCATTACTATTTATTTAGGAACTGTTCCCAACTTCTTTTCATGCTTAGGGGTGGAGGCTCGCCAATGCCTTATACAACTTTCAGCTACAAAAAGAAATCATTCAAATCAATTGTAAAATTTTCGCTACTATGGGACCATTCATAAACTACGTACTCTTAAATGAAGGCAAAATTTGACTACCCCATCCCCTTGTACGCCCCCCCCCCTTCAAGTACGTACGTATCCCCGCATTTGCGCTGAAACTTCTTCTAGATATTTTTAAAATGAAAAAAGAAGACTTAAAACTTTGTTTAGTTTTTTCAAATAAAACGTTACAAAAAAACTTGTAAAAACAGTTTGAAAAAGTTTGCAAGGCGTACGTACACTTCTTGATTGACCCTTCCTCTCCCCGCGTACGTTTTCGTACGCTTTTCGAAAGACCCCCTCCCCCTCTCAGAGCGTACATACCTTTTGAATGGTCCCTATGCCTTAGATCCAAAAAGACCTTCCAAATACAGCACAAAAAAACTGAAGTATATCTTTTATCTTCATAAAATCTCATATAAAATCTGGTCATCAAAGAATGTAGAAACAGAAAGGTTGAAAAAAGACTAATGACGCTGTACACTCCGCTAAATCTATACATGTTATACATACCAATACTTTTACTACTACAGAAATTTTCTGCGGTAACTAAATTTATCGGATAAGCCCTTACTACTTTTAATAGGATAAAGATTCCTTCTCTGTCATTCGCGAAATTCAAGAGCTTTGAAATAAGACACTCAACTAAAGAAAAACTTACTGTTCCTTTGTTTCAAGGATCCACGTTTTGCGATGCCTTCGAATACAACTTCCTACGGAAGAAATTAAAGGACAAGATAAATAAAAGGAATACTAGACTCATATATGTATGTGTTTATTTAGTGTTTGAAACTTTGGAAGCAATGTAGGTTTTCTACATCATTTCATAAAACGCGTTGAAGTTTGAATATATAAACTGCGTTTTGCAACCAAATGATACCTTGGTTACCCTGAGCAACGGCAATTACCTTTTTTTGTTTATTGGGGAGAATCGGGTTTGGGTTTGAAAGGGACGAATGGCGAAAGGTTAAGAAATTCTACGTCACTAACGAACCTGATATACTCCCCAAACCCTTTGATTAAGTGTAAGAATGCATGGTTCTACAACCTTATTTCGCGATTGGAGATAATGGCACATAATTTTCTCATTTAACTCAAAAGGGCGCACATGCTAAGTGTTGTAAAGACAAAAAGACTTATTAAAACTGTAATATTTGAATGGATCACAGGCAAGAAACAACAAAACAAGCAACATGCTGAATGGACCTACCTGATGATGAAAGTTAGATAGCAATGCGAAAAGAAAAATGAAAAAAATCAGTCAGAAAATATAGCGTTTAGCGTTTAGTATTTACACAACACAATAAATTCATCATTGATTGTTGATGGGGGGAGAGGGAAGGGTTGTAGGGAAAAAATAAATAGGAAGTTCTGGTCGAAAAAATCAGTTTTATTGACAATTGAATCATGCTTGATGGTGAGCATTGTTATCAATAATGTTTTTGTGTGAAAAACATAGAAATATAAGGAAAAAATCCAATGAAAATCTGCAAAAACGACGATTTCCGGCATTTTCAACCGGAAAATATTTTTTCTCAAAAATCGAACTCGGCCATTTTTTGAGCATTGCGAATACGCATCTTTCTGCAAAAAATCAGAAAAAACTAAAAATGAAAATTCGAGAAAAAGTCAAAAAACCGGTTTTTCCGGCATATTTCCGGCATTTTTGGTCGGAAAAAAATGTTTTTCGAAAATCGGGCT
This sequence comes from Clytia hemisphaerica, assembly GCF_902728285.1. Lineage (NCBI taxonomy): Eukaryota > Metazoa > Cnidaria > Hydrozoa > Leptothecata > Clytiidae > Clytia > Clytia hemisphaerica. The sequence continues at coordinate 240,668 of NW_027104428.1, read as the reverse complement.
CCGTCACATTTTAGGTATTGTCATATTGCATCAGTGTGCAAAATTTCATAAAAATATATAAAGTATAGCTCGAGAAATTCAAGAAATACTGTCTTTCCGGCGAAAATAGGTTGTTCCGGCGACTTTTAAAATAGTTCTGGCTTCAAAATACAATTTTATTGAAAATTGAAACATGCTTAATGGTGGGCATTGCTATTAATAATGTTTTTGAATGAAAAAACAACCAATTATAAGGAAAAAGTCCTATGAAAATCTAGAAAAACGGCGATTTTCCGGCATATTTCAGGCATTTTCCGCCGGAAAAAATTTTCGGACTCGGCCATGTTTAGGGCATTGTTAATACGCATCTTTGAGCAAAAAGTCAGAAAAAACTAATGATAAAATCTCGAGAAAATGCCAAAAAAACAGTTTTTCCGGCATATTTCCGCCATTTTCGGCCGGAAAATTTTTTTTTTCGAAAATCGGGCTCCGTCACATTTTGGGCATTGCCATTTTGCATCTTTGTGCAAAAAATTTGAAAAAACTAATAAGCCGATCCCGAGAAAAGCTGGCAACAGACGAACGGACGAACAAACGGACGGACAAGGGTTAATTTAAAGGACTACCTTAAGGTAGGTCCAAAAATTATTTATTGATAAATTTCCTCTCTACTCTATGGTATAGCATCTTCAGATCTAACATAACTCTCATAACCTATCATATGACATCTAGCATTTACAAATGGTTATGGTAGATCTGAAGATGATAGATCATAGAGTAGAGAGAAAATATATCAATAAATAATTTTTTTGTTGTTTCTTGCCTGTGACCCATCCAATTATCAGACAGTTTTAATAATGGAAAGGCAATCATTGAAGAGTTTTATAAAAAGACTTACACCAGCTTGGTTTGAGTCTGATGAAGTATGGCTGCTCGTTGAATTCTAAAACAAATGGGAAACGATAAAAATATTAGTATCTCGAATCACTTTATCATTTGGTGATGAAACGAACCAGTTTACAATCTATACCGGATGACCGAAAATTTTCTTTGACACATACTAACATCAAAGGAGTTCTATATTGAGCTCAGTTTCTTTTACTAGACAGATGACAGTTAACATAACTTTAAAGTAAACATTTTAACTATACCTATAAGAATTTGAAAATTATGCCTCGACGTTGAAACTTCAAATTCCTCGCTCTAGCAAAAGTAGCTTTGAGCACAGGTTAGAATCTTTTTATCAGCCAAAATTTCCGAAAGAACGATGTAAAAACCGTACATAACATTCAAAAAGCCAAAAAATGATTTATTTCTTACCGGCGAGGACAGCTCTGGTTTATCACCAGGAGACTAAAAAGAAAGAATTTATATAGGGATGAGAATATTAATAAGTATGTGAGACTTTCAAAATATTTTCATTAGATTTGTCACAAATTGTTTCCAAGACGATAACGGTTCAGATGTTAAACCCGGGGCCGGATGACACAGCGCTGTCAAAAGAATTTTCGCTATGTCTCTACATGGCCTCTATGACCTTTAACCCGAACAATAAACTGTTTTTTTAAAAAGATGGCGGATCGTTTTTATCTACATTTTCTAAAGGAAACGAGCAGAAAAGTGATACAGTTAAAGGGTCAGGTGGCGCAAATTACTGACACAATTTTTTATGAAGAAAATTTATCCGTTGGGGAAAGTATTATTAATTCTGGCATACTCAAGATAAACTCAAACTCTCTGGTCTTTCGTAAGACAAGGCATTTTGAGATAGAGATTTTTACACACATGACTCTCTTGAGATGCCACTTTCATATGCACCAATAGGGACAGCTTTCTTGAATTTGAAAGTTATGGTTATGCTTAAACTCACCAGCATATTATTATCTCGTTGTGAAGTTTTGGATTTAATGAGTTCTAAGCGTTGTCTAGACTTGATTATTTCTTCTTTATTTTTTAACAGTTGTTCTTTGCGTGCTGCAATGTTATTTAATTTCTGGAAAAAGAATTTAACATTTTTAGATTTTGACTTCTTTTGGTAGTATGATTTGGTAGTTAGAGTTAAATTTGAAAATGTATTTCTTTTCGATGAATATTTTGGTTAGTAAGCAGGTTAGTTTATATTAGCGTTTGTAAACACCCAGTGATGTCTAACTATAGGGTTTCAGTGAGACTGAAAAACATAAATTGCGTACTGTTGACTCTCTCTTATTCGATCTTAAAGTGAGACGTTTCTTTGAGTTATAGAAATAGTCGAATTACAGAGAGTATTTTACACTACTTTTCAACTGCGAAAGGGGACCAATGTTTTAGCTCAAATTACAGAAAGATTTGAATAATAGAAATTCGGATTAGAGCGAGGCAACTGTAACAATTTTTGGTTTTAAAATTAGTAGTAGTGTGTTTGATTGACAGTTAATAAATTTCGATTAGTATGTGTAAATTAGTGGTTGTAAGATTTTAGTTAGTAAGGTTTAGTTCCGGTTATTTTCTGTTATTCAACGGTTTAGAATTAATGTTAGTAGAAGTTAGAAGAACACAAAGAAAAAGCCGAAGCATAGGTAAAGTAGATAGTATATAATGGGAAAGAACGTGAACATTATAAGCATAGCAAACCTCTTCTTCTGTGAGACTTTCCGACCTGAAACAATAAAATTATGAAAAAGAATATCAGTTGTATTCATCAAGATTTTTCTGTTGAGAGCCTATACATGCTTGTTTAAAGAACAATCTTATAAGAAAGCGTCGCTCAATTTTGGCTTAATAACAAATTAAGTAGCACCCCAGCTTTAGATTTTAGAAAAAGCCGAATGCTGAATTTGATCCAATAAAGTGAATAAGGGAAGCATTAAGCCTGACAAAAAAAAGTCGAAATTTACTGTTTCACGTGTACTTCTAAACTGAGAACAAAAAGCTGCAACCTAAATTCCTGATACAAAGATACATACTAGCTTTGGTAAATTTATAAAGTAAACAACCTTCTCATTAATTTACCTCTTGTTTCTTCCAAAGAAGGATGACATTCTTCGCATCAAACTATTCTTTCTACTAAAATATTACAAACAAACAACAAAGAATTGAAAATTGGATTAAACTTTTATATACTATAACTCAACTCTTAACTGTTGATTGCTACGAAAGTTTGGAATAGAGTTTTAAGTCTGTGCCGGAAGAAGTAGTGTACTTTACTTTTAAGGCCCTATAACCCTTTTGGGACAAACCTTTTCTCAAAACTTTCGTTAAGCAAATACCTTTCTCACTGTCACTGTAATAGATTTCTTTATTGTCTATCACAGAAAAATGTTCATACCTTAGCTTCTCATTTGAGTCTTTGCTTTTAACTTGGCTACCCACTTGCCGTCCGACATTTCGGTCAAGAGACATGGTACCTTGTGTCGGCGACGTCACCATTTGGTTGTCCGTTGTTGGAAAAGTCGGTGTCGGCATTCTTGTCCTGTAAAAAGTCCAATGTCAATAAAACCAATCTTGTAAACCCTATTTTAAACATGCAGATTTAGAGAAAGGAGTAAGTCTTATCAGGCGTGTTAACTGAAGGGACAAAACAACTTGTTCGAGTCCAGGAAACACTGGAGTTGTAGAGGTTCGAATTATGGAGTTTCCACTGTAGAATAAATAAATTATTTTATGGATTTTTAATTTATATATTCTTCTCCACTTTTTTCTGGACAAACTGTAACATATTAATCCTTGTCTTTCACATACTTGAATTGTGGTGTAAGTTTTCCTTTTTCTTGTAGGATCCTTTGTTTTTCTCGGTTTTCTTGTAATGTTAATCCTTCTGGTTTTCGAGGTAGCTTGGGTTTGATTGGAGAAAGAAGAACATTACCATCAGAAGAAGACATCATACCCAGCTGTGTTAGTTGATTAAATGAAAAAGAGATTAGTAGAAGGTTAGTAGTAGACCTGAGTCTTCTTCTGACTGAAGTTAGTTTTCTGATAATTTTTGAAGTCGCTTCTAGTAAAGCAGACAAGAAGAGCGCGATTAAAGAGCCTTAAGTTGATCCTGGGCTAGGTTAGTAGAGATTATGGAAGCTTTAGATCAACTCTCTTGCACTAAACAAGTTGAGTAGGTAAGTTACACTATTTTTATGAGGCATTACATAAGATATAATTTAAGAACTAAGTATCACCAGCTAGCGAGTTTATGTATTTGAGATAGATCGAAGAAGGACGGTAAAGTTGACATGTCCCCGAAATTGCTGTCCACTTTGCTTGACGACTGTAAAAACACCCAAATACCGTCTGTTTAGGTCAGCAAAGGCGGTAAAAAGCCGTGAATCAACTATCGACTTTATTTTCCGTTGACTTCTTACCGTCGCTCTCGATTTACTCCGATACATAAACTCGCTAATATTAGTTTTGATGAAATATTAGGAGCTCTAGGTAAAATAGAATTTTTTCCTTAATTGTTGTTTGACAATTTAGAAAGCTTGTTATATTAAACGTGACGAGCATCAATTAAAGTTTCTGATAACCGAGAATTCACAAAATACCTTGCTTATTCACTGGATAGGGTTTTTTTACCTTTGCCAAATAAACTTTACCCGAATACAAATAACCCAATGTACTGTTTTAAGAGGTATCTATGGGTCTTATATCAAAACTTTAATCAAATAGCAATCTTACTTCGGATTTATGAGTGAAAGAATCAGATCTTGTAGGAGAATCGACCAATTCCTTCTCCAAGGTATCCTTAAAAAAGTCAGACAGATACAAAATTTAAAAACATATTCATTCAACTGATTAGTTGTTAAAGTTGTTAAAGCATTTTAATTTAAAAAGGACACGGAAGAGGTTGTGTTTTATTTTATAAATTGTGTTTTATTTTGATTTGGTTACACATCACAAGGCTTTTTATGTTTCACTCACTCATTCAACTGATAATAGTAATAATGTTCATGTCGATTTAAAATCACATCACTATCATCCTTGAGCTGAGCTGAGAATGTAATGTTCCACGATTTTCAAAGCAATGAGGTCAGTTTATTTATTAAAAAAGTGTACATCGTTCAGTTAAAAACATGTCATCTTAGAGATCTTTTATCATTTCAATAGATCTATGAAATACAAGTACAATGTTACATTGCGCTTTGCACAGGTTAATTTATCGGCTTGGTTTTGAAAATTTATCAAGAAAACTCGAGAAATTCTTGCTGTAATTATTTAAAAATTCCTTAACATATTTTTGGTTGTTTTTTCTTTCGCATCGGCCAACAAAATTGATATGTTTAACACGCACACTACCTTTTTTCAGAAATTGAATTCTTTTTGGAATTTTATCGAAAATTTGACTTTCTGAGGCTCCGATGGTCTGAGTTTTACTTTAAGTGAATTAATTGTACACCAATCAACGCAAAATGCCACGTAGATTTCAAAAATACAATGAAAAGGCAAACACAAGTTTTCTGTGTCAAAAGTTATGGTCCTTTGAATAACTACTGGTATTTTACGAGTATACTCGTAGTTGGCAGTGATGGTGTTAAAGCATTTTTAAGACTGAACATACCGATAAAACATCCATTTCTTTGATGGCACCGTTAGCCATAATATCATGAACTTCATTTCCAAGTTGCTTATCTGTCAAATGTTTCTCACTGTCACTAAAAATGTAAAAAAAGTCAAAATTCTCAAAGTAATACTTGTGTCAGTTGGTAAGTTCAATTTTGATGAAAATTTATTGAAACTGAAATCTGTTTTTAAGATAATAACAATGCCTTTTAAAATGTTTTTTTAACCGGACATTTTTTTTTGAGTCATTCCTTTTTGATAGAAATAAGGAGTTATTGTTGTAAGCAGCACTTACTTATTTGTCGTTGTTAGACTATTAGTTGATGGTGATCGATTTGCTTTATCTTTCAACATTGTTGACCAACGCTGAAAAGCAAGAAAATTGATTTGAATCAGTTAAGAATTCGACTTACAGCTTTTATTAACATATTACCTTTATAATATGGGATAAACTGGTTTCTTTATAATTCTGAAACATAAAATATGGATTTGGGTCACTCCAATTAATATAATGTTGTTGAAAATGAAAACAATGCGAAATTTGAAATTTCTTTATGCTGAAATGTATTTGGACGTAGTGATCAAAGCAAAATTTTTGTCTGAGATGGAAAATGAATCCAACACAACAAAACAGCTCAAATTTTCAATATCCTGGTGGGATTTGCATAGACAGAAATCTGTCCACAACAGAAGAACTTAGAACATTGTGGACTCTATGAAAGTAACTCAAACCTTTTCTTGTTGTTGGGCTGCCATACTTAAAAATTTTACAATGTGTAGTCTTCCTTTTAAGCATATCTAATATTGAAAGAAATAAAAGAACAAAAAATGCACTAAGATCATTACAAAGAAACATAGTTGAATTGCTTTGGATGTCAGTCCTTGGCTTTCAGGTAGAATAGAATAAATCCATGAAATAGTTCTTTAGTTTTATACGGAAAAACCTTCTATATGAAGAAATTATATGCCATTACAAGCATCACTGTAAATGATTGTAGAAATACATGCCACAAAAAGCTCTTTTTTAAATGAATTTCCTTAATAAGACATGATCTTTGAACTTAAATTTTTACCGATAAATTTTCATATGATTTATTTGTTGAGATGATTTTAAATTCTAATTACCTGTGCAGGTGGAGATGATAGTGGGTTATTGGTCAAATCCAGTTCAATTAAAGATGATATAAGACGAAAAGCTGGCGGGATATTTGATATGCGATTGCAAGAGAAGTTTAAATTGCATAAATTCTTCAGCTTGCTCAACTCTACCAAAAGACAAAAAATACAATTTTGGTGTTAGTGGACAGAGTACATTATATTTATTCATATGAGAAGTTGACATGATATTGCAATTCTACCTGTTCGCTTGCATGAAAGGAGCTGTATGTAATGAAATAATAATTTCAAAGATCCTTAAAAGAATCTTTTGTGCGAGATTCTATTCTTTTTGGCTTTGTTTTCAAACACTGGCAATTTAATACCAGAACTAGAAAAATGTTCCACAACATTTTAGAATAATAAAAAATTGAAATTGAAATTAGGGTCTAAACATTTGAGTCAGTCTAAACTTTTTTTTAATATAACAACGAGTTTGTGAAGCTAGACAGCTAGATTTCCTCTAATACTTCATCATAGTTAGTGATATTAAATCTGGGTGGAATCTTAAAATTAACAATCACTGCATCACTATCAATTGAACTTGATGAATTTACTCAAAAATCACGTCTCTAGTAACTTACCATCAGGCAGCGATACAATAACATTTCTACGAACATTTAACATCCTGAGAGACGTTAAGTCGCCTAATGTAGATGGCAGGTTCGTCAACTCATTACAAGAAATATCCTAATGACGAAAAGTATAAAATGAATAGAATGATGGAAAACAAATGCAGTAATACCAAGCCAAATTCAGGGGATAAAACAAGAAAATGACTTAAATTACAAAGCACAATTTGAGAGAAAGTAGTGAACAAAAAAAGGTGCATATTGAATTGCATAATTGAATTTAAAAGACTTGTAAAAGGCTGAGATATTGTTTTGCTTTATTTTGCTTTGGTTACACATCTACCTTGGCTTTACTTGTCTCGTGTTTTTAAATGTATTGATGGCTTAAATGAATTATTAAGATACTTACCAAGGATTGTAGTTTACTGAGTAGTCCTATTTCACAAGGAATCACGGTAATCTTATTATGACTGGCTTTTAGTATCTTCAAGGGTAGCGAACAAGTGTGTACTGGTATAGTTTGCATCTGATTTTGACTAAAAACAAACAAAAATAAGTAAGAGCTATTGTAAACATTAGTTTTCAAACATGCTTTCTTTTCTTTAATGAAATTGAAAAGTCTTATCACCTGTCATTAATATAAATAAATTACCTTATTATTGGGGAAACAAGAGATTAAAAAATAATTTGTCAATTTCAGTCTCAGGAAAACTAATATGATTAATTATGCAAGTCATTTTGAAAATGGTAGAAGCATTGCGGATTGCCCTCCTACAAACTTGACTTAATGTAGAATCAAAATTCACGGTGATGGAGCAATACCTTATATCGAGATAAGTTAGAGCATTCAAGTTGCTTAGATCAGGTAATGTCTTGAGGAAATTATGTGATGCGACTAGCTTCTCCATCATGACGAAGGATAAAACCTCTTGTGGAAGCTCCACAAATCTGTTCTTTGAGATGTCTAAAGAAATAAAAATCACACTTATCATTTATCAAAATACACTGTTGAACATCTAATATTCCTTATTAGTAACAAAACCAAAATACATATAATCAATCTTTATAATAAAAAGAACCAAAAACTTACCAACATTGAGGACATCCAATAAATCATATTCATCCACAAAATTTGGAAAACATTTTAAGCCTTTGTGGCAGACCTTTAGTACTCCACTGTCCTGAGCTTCTTCAAAGCATTTCTCAACTCCAGCTGGGCTACTCATTTTCCAAAATTATTTGGATGAGGTGAAATGTTTATTGAGAGTATCATCTTTCACAAAATTCCATCACTAGTATTCACATCATGCTTTTTATTTTGAAATAGTATGCTTTAACACTAAATTACAAGCAATTAAATTTTCCTTAAAATATTGAAATGGTCAATAAGATTGGAGAACAAGAAAGTGCCTGACGCCTAATCACCAACAGCCTGATATAATGAAAAAATATAATTTCTCCTAATCACAATTTACCATTTTAAATCAAAACTCCACCCAAGCTCCAACATAAATTTTAACTTTGATGTTGTTGCTGTTTCCTGCCTATCCATTGCAACACATGGAGCTATCATAATTTAAGCTGGAGTTTTTTACTGTTCAACATGGCACTGAGAATAGGTTTAAGTTCTCCCACACTCGTGAAAAACTTTAATCTGTCACTCATTTTTTCAAACAAAGAGTATGAGAAGCAATTCTAGCTTTACAATAGCGCTGCGGATCATCAATGGATAGTATTTAATAGACCTTTTTGCCTTTCCATCTGAATATTGAAGTGTTTGCAAAAATTATGGTGGCCAAATTAACATGGTGAGATTGCATTAAAAATATGTAAAACTTATGCAAAATAAAAGTATTAAAATAAAACTTACATGCATAATTGGCATTATATTGTATTACAAGTGTAATCTTGTAGAAGAAAAATTAAATTAGCTTCTCTTGAAAACTAAAAATAATCATAATCGCTCATCTCTTAGAACAAGCACTTCAAAAACCATAACATTAGACATAAACTCAAGCTGAAAAATCACCAGCGAAGTTACAAAAATAATCCTTATTTGGCTGACGGTAAATTATTCTCCTGGGGATAGAACCGCCAAATGATCAAATCAAAACATTGATCCGAACCCCCTGATTTACAGCGGCTTTTACTAACGTGTTGCGCTTGACGTCTTGTATATCAAAACAGGGGTTTTAATGTTTTCTTGCACAAGAAAGAATGTGTAGTGTCATATACTGTTTTCAGTTTGCATGTTTTGAAAGTTTGATGTGTGTACCATCAACTGCTCTAACTTGGGACGATTAGTCGAAACATGGGACTGTAGATATCTGGCCTGTATTTTCAATTACTGTTAAATCTCTTTGACAACAAATTTGTGGCTGAATCGAATGATTAAAGTTCGATTAAAAAAATTAATTGAACCTAATCGAACACTCACAATTTTTGAAGCAATAGCAGTTTGATTAGTTCGGTCTGTAAAAACTTCGATTAGTTTGATGATATTAAATCCTCATATCTTCCCCCGCTTGCAAAAACTTTATCCTTGCATGCCATTGCCATTTCGACAGTTCCCGGACTTAACAGCTTAATGTTTATTGTACCTGAATATTTATCTATCCGGAATAAAGCGATTTTGCGCGCGGCCGAGTGGCGGAACACTACGCCCCAACAAACCGCCTCTGGTAGGGTGCGCACTCGTTAAGATTTTTTGCATGGAACAAGTCGAAAATCAAAATTAGAACATTCCATCCATCATAACTTATCCTTAACAACTCCAAACTTGTTCATTCTTTTTTTTTAAATGCTCAGAATTTATCAGAGAAAACAAAGAAAAAAACCCCATCCCATTACCTACCTTCAATAAAAAAATATACCATTTATTAGACATCAAGGTGAAAAAATGGCGACTCGGAATTTGTGGCACCACCGTCTACCTTGACCACCAATTTTCAAATGGCTATCGCTATTGAGCTAAATTAGTTATAGGTCTTTTTTATAAAACGCGTGAAAGATAGTACTTTAGTTTGTCACGTGGTAGCCTTTTGGATAATCTACGGGCGGTCCTTAAATCGAGAAAAAAGAAGAAATTTCGATTTTTCGGCACTTTCCTGAAATTTTTATCAGGACTACCATATATCGTTGGAAAGCTAAGGGTTACAGCTTTTCATTGGTAAAATTTGTTTTTAGCTATCATTTCCAGCTCATTAGCAATAGGCTAAAGTTTAACAGTCATCGGGCCAATTTTCAGACCGTGCCAGCAAAACTCCTCACGCCCCGCCACGCGGAAGGCTAGAATTCACCCGCCATCTTTAATGTTTTGCGGTGCTGTCCAAAGGTCATTTCTTGGTTGCGCGTGGTAGGGAGACGATTCCTCGAAAAGGTGGTTCTTTTGTATACTTCAGTTTGATTTGATGATATTCATCTGTCCAGCTCGTTGAGCCCAACACGTATAATTTGATCGAAAAGAGCATTTGATTCAGCCAATCTTGTTTGTCGCGACGTAATGTGAGGTTCGTCGGGTATAGAGCACAGATATTTATCGAGTCGTTTCTTGAATGAATCTTTTGAACAGCCAGTGATATTTCGTATGTCAGAGGGAATACTGTTGAAGAGTTTTGGACCCTGTACAGCTAAGCTCTCACAAATAAATTTGCGAAAGCTACTTCGTTCGATTGTTCATAGTTGGTATTTTCGACCATGATGGCTTGTAGTTGAAGACGAGACACCACCTTTTACAGTGCCATCTCCTTCAGTGTGGCTGAAATTTGGTACTAAACCCTCTAGTATCGACCAAATATAAATAATTCTGTATCTCTCCTTCCTCCTTTGTAGAGAATACATTTTCAACATTTTCAATTGTTCCCAATAATCGAAAGCACTAAGGCCTTTGATTTTATTGAAGAAGTTCTTTTGTACGGATTCAATCTGTTCAATTTGGTGGTTCTGTTTGGTGACCGAAGCTGAGAACAGTAGTCGAGGTGAGGGAGAACTAAGGATTTCCATAACGTTATCATAACATCACTGCTTCTGTTGTTGAATGTTCTCAAAATCCAACTAGAAAATGTCCTTAGCTTTTGCTATCTTTTTATTGATGTGATCAGTGAATGAGCAGTCACTACTCATCCACACTCCAAGATCTTTGACAGAGTTTTTGTTTTCAATTACAGTTTTGTTGTGAAATAGGTTGATAAACTTTTTGATTCAGTATCTTTACCGTATTTCAAATGTTCGAATTTACAACTATTTAGTTTCATGTTATTGTTCTCAGTCCAATCATAAACTATGTTGAGATCATGTTGCAACTTGAACGTGTCAATTATTCCTTGGATTTCTTTAAGCATTCTAGTATTGTCAGCAAAGCTTGCAAGGATTGAATACCTGATATTATCATCAATATCAGAAATCATCAGAAGAAACAAAATTGGCCCAAGTACTGTTCCTTGAGGTACTCCTGATATGACAGGGGCACTTTCGGATTTGAAGCCATTTACAACAACAGATTGTTTTCTGCCTTTCAAAAACGATTCAATCCATCGCAATAGCTTTCCTTTGATCCCGAGCTGAGACAATTTATGTGTCTTTACGTGTGCGCGAAGCTCGCGCGTTGCGAGTACATAATGTATAGGTGTTAGAAATCCAATTTATTCAGACTCGTTCAATGCGAGTGCTTTTGATTTCCCTCCCAACACTCAACTCGTACCTTTTATAAAAGGCCTATTTAGTTTAGTATAATAGGTACGTGCTATTCAACCGCTGATTAATAGGAAGCGAGTGAGTATTTACTGACGTTTCATATTTAAAGGCCTCCTATTTTAAGCAAAGAAGATACAGCTGAAACATTTGTGAAAAGTCTTTCAATGTATTTATTGAATAATAAGAGCGTCCAAAAGACGAGATAATAATTATAAACAATATCCAGGGTTCCAATTTATAGCTTTGCACTTCACAAAATGCGAAGTGAATTTTTTAGAGATCCAAAAAGATTTCCTAGCTAAAAATGCAAAATTTAAAAACTACAAGAAAACACCTATTTTGCTACTTCTTTCATTTGTTTATCTATTGCTTTATATTATAAACTCGCTACTTCGCTAATTTATTCACTCGTTTATGTATCTATTGCTTTATCAACTTGCCACTTCGCTACTTTATTCACTCGTTTATCTATTGCTTTATCAACTCGCTATTTCTCCACTTTATTCACTCGTTTATCTATTGCTTTATCTACTTGCGAGCTTTATCTACTCGGCTACTTTATTCACTCGTTTATCTATTGCTTTATCGATTTGCGAGTTCGCTACTTTCTTCATTCGTTTATCTATTGCTTTATAAACTCGCTACTTCGCTAATTTATTCACTCGTGTATCCATTGCTTTATCAACTTGCTACTGCGCTACTTTCTTCATTCGTTTATCTATTGCTTTATCAACTTGCCACTTCGCTACTTTATTCACTCGTTTATCTATTGCTTTATTCACTCGCTACCTCGCTAATTTCTTCTTTCGTTTATCTATTGCTTTACAAACTCGTTACTTCAAAACTTCAGACTTTGTCTATAATCTCTGACTTCAAGTCTTACTTTGCTCCTTTATCTCGCTTCGCTCAAAAAAATAGGGAAGCTCCTAAAATATCCAGTATTTGTATATTAGAACGTCACATTCAGATTACGAAGCCTTAATTCAATACTTTTATTAAATTTCTAGTTGTTTCATTTAATTTCATTTAATTTTCTATATTCAATTCTTTTAATAGCAACAACATTTCTTTCCGTTGTTTCCTTACTACATTTCGAAATTTTAGACTAAAAGAAAAGTAAAAATGAATTAAAAAGGAGAAAAGAAAAGTTTACTTTCTTTCATTTGATTTCAAGCCTTTTAGTTCCATCCTAAGCACAATACATTTTTATTAAACGATATAAGCAACTGTCCAACAATAGGAGCACTCCCACATAAGAAGACTTGCGACACTCAACACGCAGACTATTGTTTTCTGTTTGCACTACATAATAGCTCGCAAATTATAATAGGCTTTTGACCTGTTTTAAATAGCTTGAGTGTCCCTATTAATTCGAGGCTACGAGTCGCCAATAAATAGGTTTTCAATAGTGAAAGAAGCCGCTTGCGAGTCTCTGACACGCAAGGTTCGCGTACGTGTAAAGACATGCGAAAGCCCCACTTGTCGAACGCCTTACTGAAGTCCAAATAAATTGTGTCGACATTAATACCTCTCTCAAGGTATGATAGTATTCTATCATAATGTTCAAGAAGTTGACTCAAACAAGATCTACCTTGTCGAAAGCCATGTTGGGAGTCATTAACAATGTTATTTGCTTCTAGATAATTAACAATGTTTTTTCGCACAATCTTTTCAAAAGTTTTCATTATGTGCGAGGTTAGTGACACTGGCCGATAATTTTGGGCTTCACCTTGGTCCCCACCTTTGTAAATAGGAATGATATGACTGTCTTTGAAGAGATGTGGTGTTCCCCGTTATCAAAACACTCTCTCCAGATTGAACAAAAAGGAGTTGCTAGTTCTTGACTACAATTTTTGAGAAAGATTGCAGAAAAACCATCGGGTCCTGGTGCTGCATTTTTGGATATTATTCCAATCTCCTCAACAAAGTCCTCTTTCGTAAAATCCATATCAGTCAAAACAAAATCACTGTCTTTATCATTATATTTTGCGTTTTCGAGTGGTGTACTGAAGACTGATTGGTACTGTTTTTGAAGAATGTCTGCTATTTTTTTACTGTCAGACACATAATTGTTTGTTGTTTTATCTATTAAAGGACCAATTCTAGCTTTGGTCTTACTATGTCTTTTAGCATAAGAAAAGAAATATTTTGGATTTAGTTTGATCGCTTCACACGCTTTCTTTTCTGCAGTTGTAGTACTCTTCCTGTATGAGGTTTGTAATTGTTTTTCAATATCAACAAGTTGGGTTTTGATTTTTTTTATCTGAAAACAGTTTCTTGCCAAGATGAATCGTTTTTCTAGCTTAGAACGCCTCCTCATTAGAATCCTCCTTTCTCTCGGAATTCTTTTATTTTTGTTCGTTTTGTAAGGTTTCCTAATTGGAACAAATTTTTCTACAATTTTTTCGCATATTTTCAACAGTTTTTCAAATTTTTCTACAGATTTTAATTCATAAAACGCATTGTCCCAGTCAATTTGAGACAGTTCATTTTTTACAGATTGTGGTTTAAAAATGGAATAACTTTGGAACTACTTAACCAATTTTAACAAATGACCCCTCATTTTTCTCACAAAGGTAAGGACTTTCAAATAAAATTAGTTTGGTTTTCAAAATTTGAGGGGAAAATTTTGGCCTAACCACCCTACCTCTGGCGCTAAAAGGATACAGGAAAAGTGTGTAACCCATTATCGTAAGTGATTTCCCGATTTACATTCCAAATTTGGCTTTGAAAAGAAGTTAATATACGGCGGCAGAGCAGCACAAACTTGTCGAACAAAATTGGTTTATCGAACTAATCGAACCGAAACTCATTGATCACACTTAATCGAACACTCACAATCTTTTAAAAAATCTTAGAGTTCGATTAAATTTTTTAATAGAACTTTAATCGTTCGATGCAGTTCGATTGTTTGATTGGTTCGACAAGTTCGATTGATAGGGTCTGGTATAGTACTGTCTGCAGTCTGCTGTGATAAGCTTGTAATAGACCAACTTCTGAGTAATTGTGCAAATTACATGGGTATCAAAATTGTAGAATTTCTTAAAAGCAGGGTGCAATAGACCTTTTTTCAAAGAGGCCACCCTGTTGAATAATTATGTAGTCCAGCAGAAAAACAATGATAAAACCATGCATAATTATTACAATATGCATGAATATACAGTATTTATGCATGGCTCTATTATTGTTTTTATGGCTGGACTACATAATTATTCAACACTATTCAACAGGACGTCCTCTTTGAGGACCCTGCCGACGCACCGGACTGTCCGGTGTATTTGTCCGGTGGCAAAAAGTATCCTTTCGCTACACCGGACGCAATAAGTCCGGTGTCAGTCCGGTGTTGCATACAGGGAATTTTGGACGGACATTTATGAAACAAAAAATTAAGAAACACCGGACCCGCCGGACTGCTCATGTCCGATGGTTTGATGGGTTTGAACAAAATCTGGCTCGCCTAGTTGGCCCAGGCCATTTGGCCTACTATATGGCCCACCTTTTGGCTCGCTGATTTTACTGAATAAGCAGTTTTTAAAAAAGCAAGTAATAGTTGGCCGTCGATATAAGGGGAAATTACGAAATTTTGTGCTGTACACCTTTAGCTAAGTCTAAAAAATACTTTGAGAGGTCCCTATTGTGCGAAGGAATGACATCCCTGAGAAGGCAAATTGATGCACGGCTTGAAGTTGGCCCAGTGGTCTAAGGTGTTAGGTTCACACACTAGCGATCCCCAGTTCGAATCGGGTTAGGGGCACCTTTAAAATCTTTATTCAGGTTTTGATAACTTTTGTTTTTTTGGGTGTAGATTTCGAAAAAATAGGTCCAAAGTCCTCAAAAGTTGACGGAAGGGCGCTACGTGACCGTAAAGGACCCGTACATGATCGTTAATGACTCCCTCCCCTAGTGCCGGACTGGGTGGATTTAATGACTTGAAACTTTCTGGAGACGTCAAGCATATCAAAGGGGGAAAGCATCCCAAATTTCATCACTCCACCGTTACCGGTCACCAGGCTACGGGCAGCGAAAGGTACGCTGCAAGACGTCCCCGTAAGGACGATTGCCGGGCCGTACGGCGTTTTTAGCCAGTCAAACTTTCCGTGAGGAATCTCTACAGAATGGAGAACAAGCCTGCAAAATATCTACGACGTAGCACCAAAATTGAAGAAACAGCGCCCGATTAGATTTTGCATTAAATCGGTCTGGACTTTTTTAACAATTAGTACAGCGCAAGACCTTCCCGTAAGGACCATTGCTAAATTTCGTAATTTTCCCCTTACATCGACTTTTTTTAAAACTGCTTATTCAGCAAAATCAGCGAGCCAAAAGGTGGGCCATATAGTAGGCCAAATGGCCCGGGCCAACTGGGCGAGCCAGCTTTTGTTCAAACCCTGGTTTGATTGTCCGGTGGAAAAAATATCCTTCTTCCACACCGGACATCTGACTTCCTTAAGTCCGGTGTAGAGATTGTCCGGTGGTAAAAAAAATTCTCATTTTACACCGGACTTTCGCGTGTCCGGTGTTCGTTAAGTCCGGTGCGTCGGCAGGGTCCTCCTCTGCTCTTTGAAAAAAGGTCTATTGCACCCTGCTTTTAAGAAATTCTACAATTTTGATAGCCATGTAATTTGCACAACTACTCAGAAGTTGAGCCCATAACTAAGAGGATTTCCCAGACTGCTGGATAGATACCCCAGCCGCCAGAGCTAGCTGACAGGTCGTAGGCTAGCTAGCTAGAAAAAAAAAGAAAATCTAAATACTGGTTTGGCTTTATACTTAACATGCAAAGTTAGCCATTCCGGGTTTGCTTGTTTTTTATTTGACGCTCATGAAAATCTTCAATTTTAGGTCCAACTTTGACAAACAATTGTTCTTTGTGTAGTTGAGCTATAACATTAATTATTTTTGAGTAATTTTAGAGTTTTCTTCTAGCTTTCCAACCATGTCCATATATAATATACAGGTGTAATATTCTACACTTTCGTCTAAAAATTCGTTCCACCTAAGGCCATTTTTAGAAAAATTAGATCTGCGGGACACAAAAAATTTCACAACTCATCTTTGATTTCAAAGCGCTGTGGAGGAAAATATGTTTCAGACAGTGAAACTTTCCATATTTATCAGAAAATACCTGAGAAATCCAATGGTGCTACTCTCTGAAATTAATTCTTTCATTAAAGTTATTATTTTTTACTTTTTATACTTTAGCAAGCATTTTCAGCCTGAAAATGAGGACTAGAATTATAGAGAGTGGTACCACTGAAAAATTTGACCCTTTTTTAGCCTAAAACAGTTATTTATATGCCATGGGGAATTTTTCCTCCGCAGCGCTTTGATTACAAAGATAGGTAGGTTCAGCAATTTTAACTTCCGCTTTATAACGTTTTTGTTGTTTTTTTGCAATGCAATGTCTTCTTTTTTTAAAAAAATGTCTTTTCATTTCTTCCTTGAAGTGTTACCAAGCCATTACAAAAAGAATTTGATAAAAGTCTGCAGTCAAAATGAAGATATCTGGAATATCTTGACTCAGTACAAAAGCTTGAATTTTCAATTTTTGCAGCATATTTTGGTGCCACAGGTTATGCCATTTCTGGGCTAAATTGTCAACCTCAAATGTCTAAAAAGGTGGTATTTCAGCGGAACCAAAATCTCAATATCTCTGGAACCGCTTATCATTAGGAGTTGTATGACCCCTCATTTTTTTTCTTTTTTGAAGCTCTACAATATACAAGATGAACTAGGTTTAATTGCCAACAGAATAGTTTCAATTTGACCCTGGAATGGCTAGCAAAGTCTCACAGGAAGGAAATAAATTTTGTGTGTATCAAATAATAATAATGATGTACACAATGAAGTGCGTTACCTGCCATTCCATATAAAAAATTCTCAAAAGTCAAAAAGCCAAAAGCCAAGTGAATTTTTGATAAAATTTCATTTTTGGTTTCTCCCACTACAAGTTCCGCCATTATGTTTACATTAGAAAATATGTTACCCGCGTTTTCGACTAACCGCGGTAGCATGTGAAACAAAACGCGTGAGAGTTCATTGCCGGCAAGTTTTTCTTAAACGCGGGCGGGAAATTCCGCTGTCTAAAAAATCACCAGCTGATATTTATTTGATTTGCCATTGAAATTTCAACAAATTCGAAAATTTCCCCCAAAACATTTGATGAAAATTACCTAGGTAATAAATTGAAATTTCTAATGCCTAATTTTTCCATTTTTTGTTACAAAGTCAAAAGAAATTCCCGAAGAAATTGGAGAAAAATTCCTCTATCTTCAATCTATGATTCCACCCCAGCCTCCTTGGTCCGCATTTTGCACGTGTTGAGCAATAAGATTCGCAGGGCCGTGACGATCTCCTCTTGCCATCTGCATTTCGGTTGGAGCTGATTTCGCTTAGACTTTTCTATTAAAAATGTCAACTGGTACAACAGTTGCAGCACCTGATGCACCTACAAATAAGAAAATATATGTTGGTAAGTTTGTTCTTCTAAAGTATGATGATTTTTGATATTTTTTATAACATAAATTGTGGCTTACTCATTAGCATATGTAACCAGCAAATTGTAACTATTAACTGCCCATTTATGGATCTGCACGTGTTAAATCAGATCATGTTATGACTTAGCAGGTTTTACTTCAAAAGCTGAAGCTCAACCACTTTTTTCCTTTAACAATTTTGATACACCATCATTCAAATCAGAAAGTGAAGATAGTATACTACATGCTCTGATGAGCAGGTTTTGGCCTACTTGAAGTTAAAAATTTCACATTGTCGATTGGTTTAGATCTACTAACCTGCAAATTGAACTAGTCAAGTTAAGACCATACTGTATTTTATCATGTGCCAAAAAGTATTAAATTAAACCAGACGGTGTCAATCGAACGAATCGAACGCCGAATCAATTGATCACAGTCGAATAATTGCGATTCGATTGTCGAACGCAATCGAATCGCAATCGAATATTACCCAGGATTTGCCGTTCGATTGCTTCGATTACGTTCGATTGTATTCGATTATGTTTGAGTACGTTCGATTGAAATGATTTAGATTTTATTCGCTTTCGTACTATACTTAATAAGCGCTCGGCCGCCCCACGCTAAAAAGCTCTAACAGAGTGATCCAATTTAATTTAATCGCAATCAAACTCATCGAACATAATCGTAATCGAACCAATGGAACATAGTCAACTATTAATCGAACCACCAATCTAACCTTACTCGAACGCAATCAAACACAATCGAATATTACCCAGGAATCGGCCGTTCGATTGAGATTCGATTACGTTTGACAATCGAATCGCAATTATTCGATCGCATTCGCTAACGTTTGATTGGTTCGATTGCGATTTTTGTTCGAAGTTGTTCGATTGACACCGTCTGGATTAAAGGAAGAAATTTTGGTGGGAAGAAAATTTAGCGAATTTGTCTGAAATCCACCATTATAAGTTCCAGCCAAACTAATTTTTTCAGGGCCTTCCGCCAAATTAAATTTTTTTCTTTTTATGGCCAATTTTTCACAATTTACCACTGATATCAATGTTTTCAGCCTGATTTCAGATTTAAAAATCTGGCATCCGCCAAATCAAATTCTCGCCAAAATAAGCTTTTTCCATGATCCACCAAATTAAATTCTCGCCAAAATAAGCTTTTTCGGCCATCTGCCAAATGAAATTCCTGCCAAAATTTCTTCCTGTACAATACCATAGTGTCCTCAACCCATTTAAAAAGGGGATTCTGATTTGGCCCCATTTTTTAAGGTATGGGGAAAATGAAAAATTTAAATAATAAAGAGGATGAAAACCAGAAATTTTGATTGGGGGAATTTCACTGATCTCAAGGCGATCTCGTAGAAGACCTGTTTAAGCAATAAAATCAGCAAACCTTACTTGAACCAAACTAATTTTTCAACAAAACTTCATTTTTCAAGCAGTTTCAAGGCTATCATTTTCAAGATTTCTAAAACTTTAAACTTGATAAGGCATTTTTATGTTAAAATAATGTTAAATTTATGTTAACCAAACAGGGGAACTGCAAAATTGTCATATAACCAGGCGATGCCAATTGAACTGTTCGATTACCAAACCAAATCAAACAGTCATTGAACCGAGATTTTCTGGTTTGATTACTGCTCGATCAGGTTCGGTATTTCATGCGAAGAAATTCTGGTTCGATTACAAAAATTGATTCGATGGAAATAATTGGGGGAAAGCAAAAAAAGAGGGGTGGACCAAATAAAATTTTAATATGGCGGGGATAAAAAAGAGGGGCACTGTCTGACTTTCTTTCTTTTGGTGAAAAATCTTAAAATTCAATAAAACCTCTAAAAAGTTTTCGCTTTCGCCGGCCGTCGTACAGCTTTACCGAAAAATTTGTCACTTTTCAACTTCCAGATGAGGAAAAATCTTCCCAAATGGGCAGAAAAAATCTGAGTAAATTCTTCCCATCTAGGAAGTTTTCCCAATTCGGAAGAATCTTACCGATCAGGTTAATGTAGACTGTTAGAGCTGTAGCATCAACGGCTGCCAATACCCCAATTGGAAAATTGGATATGAGCAGGCGCATTTTAGTACTGCATGAGACAGGAGTGATTAATGAGAGCAAATGCAACTGAAGCCATCGAACAGCAATTCCTGGGTGATATCGATTACGATTTGATTGCGTTCAACAATCAAATGACAATTTCTTTGATTGCGTTCAATTGACACTGGCAGAATTAACTGAACCCTTTTGTGCAATTGTGCGATTTTGAACTCTTTAAAAGTCTGGAACATGACCTGAACTTGTCAGCACAGGTTTTGTGGGGGGGTGTTCAGGTCAGGTTTTTGGAGGCAAAATCCAAAATCTTGTAGCTGAAACTTTGCTTGAATATTGTTCTTTTAATGAACCTTTGCAAGGCATATTTTATATCACAATTTTCATCAGAATTTCATGCCCTTTTCCCTGGGACCAGCAGATTTTGAATATTTTCGAAGAATTAAAAGTTTTGGTTTGATTGAAAGGTCGACAATATTTCAGGAATGGTCACGCATGTGCAGTAAGTATGCAATGCGTAAGTAAAAACAAGTGCAAGATAATAAATCTTTTTCACACAAAAGAATGTTTCCATGCATATATAGTAAAATTGAAGGTTTTTCTGTATTTTGTATCAAAAAATTATATTGTAAATTCGTTTGAAATCAACTTTGCTATTTTTTGTTTGTTTACAAAAACAATAGAATGAGAGGTCACATCTCGAAACAACTTTCAATTTTTCATTTTGCTTTGAGATTATTGTTGTTTAAAGAAGTAGCTTTTATCTATCTGACTAAGCACTGAGGTGTCGCCCTTTCTGGTGCTTCCTTTCCTCCAAATACCGGGTGACCCAGAAAAAGTATAAGGGTTTGGAGATTAACTGTGTCTGAAATAATTTGAACTTTTACGTAATTCTTTTCACATTGTAAAGATGAAAGGCATACTTAAACTTTGTATAACTTTTTTAGATTTAGTTAGTGGTTCTCAAGTTTTAAGCTTTTGAAGTCAAAATTCCCTTTGAAAAATGTCAAAAATCATCAAAAAATTTGGTATCAA
Organism: Clytia hemisphaerica; assembly: GCF_902728285.1. NCBI lineage: Eukaryota > Metazoa > Cnidaria > Hydrozoa > Leptothecata > Clytiidae > Clytia > Clytia hemisphaerica. The sequence goes on along the minus strand of NW_027104428.1, from coordinate 219,178 downwards.
ATTTAATTATAATGCTAAGCAAACCTGAGAAATATTTCTCCCACCGGGCCAGTCTGGAAATAGTGCACAATACTTAAATCTATTGATAAAATTGTTTTGCTTAAAATTTCTGTTATGATTTAATCTTATTAAGCTGGGTGTCCACTGAAAAAAAGTAAGTTAGTCTCAAATACCTATTGACAACAAATAAATCCAGACATATGTCTGGAATTAAAAAATCTTTTGTTCTTTTTAAATACAAAGTAAAATATAAACGGTATAGAATAAAATGTTTTCATTTTTTCATCACTTATTTTTTTCGCCCTATCGCAAATAAAACAAAAAGTATTTAATTGTCTGGAATTATTTTTTTGCGACAAACAAATTTGCGACAAACTTATTTTTTCCAGTGGACACACAGCTTTAAAAAGCAAATTCCCGGTAGGGGTCACTAGTGGCCGCCCATAGCAGTGCCTATAGACCAAGAGTGAGGCCTAAAAGCCATATTTAATCAGTGTGATAAACAATGCTGAAGGCGTCTGGAAAGGATGGCTTTGTTCATTTGCAAGGGCTCAGTAGAGGGCTCTCTAGTAAAGGTCTTATGTAAATCCTATGGAGGTTTGCTGGAGAAAAACCTGTCCTACCTAGGGATTGGTTAGGGATAAATCTAGATTTCCAGGTCAAGAAATGTTTTGATAGCCTAGCAAGTCAAAAAGGTTTTCATGTTCATGTCTGAGACCAGCTGAGACAAATAACTTTGCTGTGATGTTTTTTCCATTATCATCCATCTTAATTATTGAATTCTTTATTTTGTGTTTAGGAAATCTTGGAACCAATGTAACCAGAGATGACTTAGTAAATTTGTTTGGACTTGCAGCCACTCCATACTTGAAAACCTCATGTACAATTGAAATTGCTACTTGTGAAAAACTGGAAAATCAAAGAACTTTGCTTTTGTTAATGTTCCTGAACATGTCCATAGTGAACTTATGAAATTGAATGGTATTGAATTTTATGGACGACAATTGGTTATCGAAGAAGCCAAAACAAAAGATGATGAGAAAAATGATGAAAACAAAGAAAACAGAAATAAACAGCGACCTTACAACAACAACAGACGTGGACGTGGTGGTTATAATAGAAACAATGGTAGAGGTGGTAACAGATATGACCAACGAAAAAAATACACTGTTCCAGCCATAGAAGCAGATCAAGTTTTTTCTTTGGTTGATGGCGGATGCAATTTAACAAATCCAAGGTTTCCTCAAATTTAAATCTAAGATTTCCTCATTTAAAGAAACTGAACTGACAAGCTTGTGTAGTGCTAGAGTTCCAGAGACAAATTTTAAGAGCTGCTGTATTACTTTGACAAAGTTTGCCTGCAAATGTTTAACTTTGAGATGTAGAAATAGGTCAAAATCAGTTAAAATACTATAATAGTACGTTTGCTACTGTTTGGTATCATATATATCATACTTCCTTTTAGCTACTTGTTTCAAATAAACTCCCCTCTATAGGAGGGGTTATTCAAAGGGGCATTTATGGAAAAATTTTTCCTCAAAAAATGTGTTTATTTATAAAGTAACGGTAATGTTCTAACAAACCAAAATTGTTGTAAGCAAAATAGACCAGAATAGACATGAAACTTCTCAATTTTATTAAAATGCTGGAACAGCTGATGATACTGAAATCTTGGAATACTGATCTTAGAAGCGAAGGACATTCTACTATTCGTCTGAGCAATAGCTATAAAGTCTATCTATCATTTTAGATTCAACCAGTTCATTGACTACGTTATTGCCCGTGCATTGAAAGGTGGTATTCAAAAATGGTTGTCACAGGACTTAAAATGAATGGATGTAAATCAGCAGTTGTCATGTCTAAAACAAGACCAAATATTTTGTATGCAGCTGTAGGCATTCATCCACATTTTGTAAAGGATGACTGGACGGATAAATCACTTAATCAAATCGAGGAGCTAGTGAAAGATCCTTGTGTTGTTGCCATTGGTGAATGTGGTTTGGATTTCAATAAAGACTATTCCCCAAGAGAATTACAAGAAACTGCCTTCAAGGAACAGGTAACCTTTACATGCTGAATTGCGTAAAGCTATATGAGAAGTTTGAGATTCAATTGGCTTGAGAGTGTCTTGAAAATAGCTTCTCGTCAAGCTACATTCACACATTGAAAATTGAAGAGTTTGAATTTTTCTTAATTTTTGTTTCACAGATCAATTTGGCTGTTCGCTACAAGAAAACTTTACTTGTTCATGACCGTGACGCTCATCAAAGTATTTTGGATATTCTTGAACCTTTCACTGATGCCCTTCCACCAGTTATTATTCATTGCTTCACTGGAACTAAAGATCAAATTAAAGCTTATATCGACCGTGGATATTATATTGGAGTAACTGGCTATCTTTGTAAAGGTATGATCTTGCTTTGAACCAGATTCTTTTCTTTGGATTTCATCCTATTTTTCTGATTCTTTTCACATCTAGGTATTAATCTATTTCTTTCCCGAGGAATGTATCATAATAATCTGATGACTGTCAATATTTTTGGGCAGACAGAGTAGGCTTTGGTCCAGGTCAGCCATGAACGATTTGGTGGATGTGGCTGTGTTTGGCGTTAAGAAATCTCATAACACATCCATGGAGTATTTTTAAAGAGGTTAGGTAAATGAGATGATTAGAGAAATTTCTAATACCCTATAACCATGAACATATAAACGACTGGACATCCATCTCCTTTGTCTTTTTTAGAAAAGGCTGCTAGCTTCGTTGCCGCCTCGTTAAAAGCATAAAATGAAACAATAGATTTTGATGATATACCACTTGGGAGTACCTTGCGAACAACGTCAAAACTTCGACAAAAGTCTCTGTTGTTCTAATCTTCTCAAGTCTTTTATCTATATCATAACAAAGATAACAGAGGCAAAATCATCGTCAGCTTGTCAAAACTCAGACTAATATTTCTAAATTTTGACTTAAAAGTGTCTAATAATTTTAGAGAGTGTCGCATTCTAATTTCGATATTCTTATGACACAGGCTCTAAACTTTGGCAAGCTATTTTTTTCAAGTCATCAAAAAAATTATTGGAGTGACAAAAGGGATTCAAAAGTATACACGCAGTTGAAATTCTGCATTTTAGAGTTGAAAATGTTGATAAAATATATTACAAACTTGTGAAAAAATTCGAAAATAATTTTTTTGTACATTAGGAGTAATGTTCAAGCTCTATCAATACTTTTACCTAAATAATTCAAAGAAATAAAATTATGACGGAATATTGTCGGATTTTTTATACCAATGTTGAAATACAGGCGGCAACGAAGCTCGCTTCAAAGAGACAATAAAAGATAGATGTCCAGTCGTTTATATGTTCATGCTATAACCAAACAGTTAAAGTTAACCTGCAGTCCCGTTTTTCGCTGTCCACTCTTCTCATTTTTTTCAATTTCAGAAAAATATGGCGGCAGTCTTCGTGAAGCAATCAAAGACGGTACTCTTCCATTAGACAAAATTATCGTTCAAACAAATTCTCCTTACATGACACCATCTGTACCACAAGCAGAAATTGATCCAATCAGTCAAACATTACTCAATTCGTGTTGTGCAGATAACGAACCGTGCACGTTGTCAGTCATCGTCCGTTACATTGCAAAGCTAATTTCACAAGAGCCGAGTCAAGTTGCAGATGTCACAACTGCTACAGCTATGAAATTATTCAGATTCACCAAAAGCGAAAATTAATGAATATATAATATAAATACAGACAATTTTAGCTTTAAATTAAGATCAAAATGCAGATGGCAGGTAAAATGATGCAGTCATAAATTCTCTTAGAATTTGAAGCATTCGTGATTACATTTTTGTGTTGGATATTTTTGGAAAGAGCCATCGAAATTTTTCTTTTTCGTGTTTTTATGAGATTTTTATTCGAGATTTCTTTATTCTTTCATACCACTTTTCATTTCTTGTTGTGTTCGTTCCAACTGAAAAGTTGTTTTTTTTGTTTCATTTTGATTCTTCTTGGAGATTTATATAAGTCATATAAAAACCTTTCCAAAGTCGGTTACTGCATCAATTTACGGTGGTGGACAGGGTAGCCTCACACCAACAGGTGTGTGGTCGCTATTTCTACCAGACATTTGATTACCGTGGGTATAGCAATTTTTACCAGTTTTTGCAATATGCACAGTAATTGAATTAATATATTCCCTAGTGAGTTATTTTGCTAGGGTAGGTATGTATTTTTATGACTATTTCATCTTTGTCAAAGATACAGACCGCTATGGAAATGCTTTCCTTTCAGATTATTTTGCTTTCCCCACCTTTTGGACCTGCCGGAGAAATTGAAAAAGTCAATATGTTTTTTTTTGTCATCAACTTCATTGAGTTTTATAAAGCTTGAGTAAAATCTAACCTTTGGCCTTTCCCATGTAAGAAAAAGTGAAGCTTTAGTAATTTCCCATCCAGACATCATGACGACGGATTGTATCTAGCGGTTCCTACATCCTTTTAGTCTGAATCGCAGACCTCTACAAAACTCCAGGTAGTGTAGGGAGCACGAATCCGTTTTAGTGGATGCCAGCAGCCTAACATTCTTTTAAATCTAGCGATAGATTTTACTTTCAATCCGGCATATTGTGTGAAAACCACGCGCATCCTGAGTTGGTCACGTTACCTCAAACTTGAACCCAGTCCCTTCCTTGTTATGGTATTTAAAAGTATACCTAGACTAGAGTCTATTTCTGAATGAACTTTTTTATGTAAGCTCAAAGATTCCACTAAAGTTTATGGAACGATAATCAGGCACGACGGAAGCTTTTTGTATCTGGTACGGCGAATGAGGAAATTTAAGCGATTTTATAGCGATTTTACCGACGAAGAGGAAAACTTCGGGTATTTTTGTGAAAATCTGGTACGGCAGCCGCCGTACCTGCCGTACCCGTTGCGTCGTGCCTGATAATAAGAATACGAAAATACCTCCAAATTTTGAAAACAATCGATCCCTTGGTTAGTCTACACAATAGACAGCTCCAGGCTTTTAGGCCTTACTCTTGGTCTATAGGCGGCCACTAGTAGCCCCCACCGGGAATTGCTTATTAATAGGTTTAAACATAATAGACAACTTTCACAAAAGATGTTTCAATAGAGATTTCAAATAAAAGAATGTTTAAAACACAGCTGGTTGGCTTAGGTTTCGAAACTTTCTATTGTATCATTAAAACCTCAGTGCGCATGCGATTTATCCGAATAATTTCAATATTCAAAACAAGAGCAGTGCTCATATCCCGAAGAGTAGGAGTTTTACGCTCGAACGAAGGAAGATATGACGTAGCCTATCCCTTGGTCAAAGTTTTCTGTTTGTTTCTCGTGAAAAGGAGACGTGATTTAGTCGTTCTATAAGCCATCACAGGCGAAAAAGAGCGAATATCGGAAACAATCTTGTTAATTTCGCCTAGCGAAAGTATTACAATCAGCTTTGGGGTCGTCGCGGGTCGGAAAAAAATTAGAAAACGAAAGTACTTGATACGGTGGACGAACTCACTAAAATTAATTTACAAACTACACGCTCGTATAACCACGGACGATTTTCGTAGGTTTTCTTTGGATTACGTCATATATCTTTGTGTCTTTAGCTTCACAGTTTTTATTTTTTCTTTATTTTCTTATAAGCATATACTTTATAAGAATCAAATCAATAACTCTCGATAGACGGTGGTATACCTTTCGGTAATTAGTTCTTACAAAGTAAACAAAGGACGGTGCACAATATGAGCATATTTATTTTTCATATAAGCATTTACTTTATAAGAATCAAATCAAAAACTCTCGATAGACGGTGATATACCTTTCGGTAATTAGTTCTTACAAAGTAAACAA
>NW_027104428.1:205906-213122 GCF_902728285.1 Clytia hemisphaerica | reverse complement strand
TTTTTTTTTTTTTTTTTTTTTTTTTTTTTTTTTTTTGTTAAGAATATAGTAATTAAATATTAAATTAAAACGTTACAATATATAAATTGCTTAAAATACGTAGAGCTAGGAAATTCAAAGTTAAATAAAGAAAAAAAAAATGAAATCACGACACAAACAAAACTGAAAACTGAATCGAAAAACTGTCGAAATAGCACAACCTAGCGGGTCATGCCAAACTCAAAAGCATAAACAAAAGCAATGGTCAATACGGTGAAAAATTAAGTACTAAAATCTATGAAAAGCTAACATTTCAAAATATTATTATTTAATAAGTCAATCTCATCAAACCTAAGGTTTGGTTTTAGTGTTCGTGTGCCGCGAATACATGTTACGACGATCTCGTTAAAGCAAACGAAATTTTTGTTCTGATCCAATTTTTGGTTTGAGACGCGTGAGAATCTGTCTTATCAGCTAGTAGATTAGCTAGCGCTCCAAAGAAGTGCTCAGCCTCTACACCCATTCCACCATTCATGGAAAATATCAACGGAGTGAATGATCCATGATCAACTTTGATAATTCGTTCGTTGTAGTTTCTCTTTTTTTCCCGTTCGTTTGACGCAAAAGCGCTTTTGAGACTTTGGGCTGTGTATCTCAGAGCATAGGCGTTGAATACCTTTACATCAAAAAATGCTCGTTGTCCACGAACCCAAAAGCCTCCAGCACTGATGTCAGCTCTCGCGTTGTCAGTCGTGATCGCACCTTTGTTTAAGCGTTCGCCAGTGATCGGCTCCAACATTGGTTCGATAGCGACATCATGTGTCACTTGATTCAACATTTGAGCAATTGTATCCCTCAAAGTGTTGTGCCGTTGGTAGATGAACCCTCCTTTAGGGCAGGAAAGTGCATGCTCAACAGAGAACGACTTGCCACATGCACATGTCGATGGTAGGTGCTTCATGTTCCATCTGTATCGGACGGCAATTGCGTCGAAGAACTCTCTTTTTGATAGGTTGAAATTTTCAGATTTCAGGGGTACAGTGGTCAACCAATTGGATGCACCTTTTGCTTGAGCAAGATCGTTCGCTTTCAGCTCTTGACGTGTCATTTCTCTGCGGAGATTTTCGAGGATGATTGTTCTTCCTTCTTTCCGTTTTCTCTTGATCTCAGACTTTGCTGCCCTGTTGTCAACTTCGTACACTGGTTTCTGTTCGATGATGTCTTGGGAGAACTTCATTGTAAGTTCTCTGGAGTTTTGAAATTCTTCCTTCGCCAGAGATGATAAGATGGGTATGGCCAATCCTCCCATACGCACCGGTAGTGACAAGAGTAGTCTTTCTTCGGTGCTGCAGTGATGGTTTTCAGTAATTGAAGGAATGAAATGTTTGTCAATAACTTCATCGAGGGGCTTCAGATATTCCTCAATTCCGGGCATCACACGTAGGTAGTAGGTGAACTTGCTAACATACCCACCAACGAATGCACAGTAGGCGAGGTGTGGTTCTGATCTTGCGATATCACTCAGTGTTTGGAGCTCAGCTTGCCATTTTTCTATCAATTTCTTTACATATTCCTGTTGGCCACCCTCTTGACCAATGAAACCACCAAGATATTTGTGTCCATCAACCGTGATGTTGATTCCTGTGTCTTTGAATAGCACCTTTGCTTCTTCGAGCTTCTCCTCCTTCACTATCAAATACGACTTGGAAGCTTTTGGGTTGTAACCTAGGAGAGGTCCTAAGTCATTGACGTCATCCCACCACTTCTTCAGGGCTTGAAGCTTCCCAGTACCAGCGAGGTCGTCAGCATATGCAGCATTTTTAACTCCTTGTGTCAGCAAATCTTCTTGGAGGATCTCAAGCAGTGGCATTAATCCAATTGCATATGCTGGCATTGCTGTAGGGTCACCTTGTGTGGTACCTTCTTGCGATGCAATCTCCTTTCCTCCCATTAGGAAAAGTCTTGATGGGCGGTGGTAGCAGTTGTGAATATATTGAGCCATAGCTGGACACAATATTTTGATGTTGTGGAGCAGTGATCTTCTGTTAATGCTGTTGAAAGCATTCGCTGCATCCACTAGTATCACTCCGTCTGTCTCATCTTCTTGGAATAGTTGGTTGATTGCGTGAACTGCCGCTTCACAGCCAGCCTGCTGTCCAGCGCACACTTGAACACTACCAGTTGCTTTAAGGATATCTGGCTTGATGGTGTTGATCAGAACTTTGCCGAAGATACGTCTCATCACTTCTCCAATTCCAATTGGTCGTACCCCTGGGTTTTTGTCTAGAGGTATCAATCTACAAGCAAGTACAGCTTCAATTGATCGTCTTTTAACATCAACTTCTTGTCGGCATAAGATTTTCAGCATGCGTGCCATTGCTTCCCTCAAATCAGAGCTGTATTTGCCATAGTTCTTGGAGGCAAGGATACGTCTCCATTGGTCAGCATCTTGCCCTGATGGTCCAGCAGCACCCTTCGTCTTAATGGCTGCCTCTCGAATCATTGTCCCATCAATGGACTCAAAGATGATTGGGTCAACTGGAACTACTTCTTTCTTCGAGATGATACGATCGTCGGTGTGTTCGTTTGCATTTGGATGAAGCGATTTAAGAGTGTTTATTACATCCCCAGTTGGTTGCAGGACACCACTTGAAGCTGTATCTTCAAGAGTTCTAATTGCCGCGGAGATGTTGCCCTTTAACATGTGCTTCGTGAAGAGTGTGATTGGCTTGTTTTTGTCTTTAGTCTTTAAAGCGTCAACTCGGGGAAGACGTTTCTGTATTTCTCTTGTTTCCCTCAACAATTTATCAAAGTCTCCTTCTTTCCAGATGTTCAATCTCCTAGCTAGCGTTTCTGAGTGTTCTCTAGCTTTGGATCGTGCGTGAGTCTTTTGGAGGAGTATTGATGGCATACACATCAGGAGTTTCATTGATGATGCTGAGAAATCATCAGATTGATTGTTCCAGAAGTTGATCAGTCTCGTCATTTCTTCTATGTAGTCTTTCCCCGCTTTTCCAGATGGTACAAGGAATAGATTTTTACGAAAGTACACGATTTCTTCGTACATCGAATCAGCAATTTGACAGAGATCTTGCTTCGACAGCTTGCCCCAGACAGGGACTTCTTCTTGTTCGATTGGAGTATGTGACGTCAGGTTTCGTTCAACATTAATTGACGTAACTTCTGCGGTTGGCACCAATGCAGGAGATTCTTCTCGATTTTTTCGTGCGTGGGCATTTTCATGATTTGTTCGACCAGTTTTAGTAGAAAAGCTTCTTGAGCAATATTGACATTGAAAACCCTTTTCTTGTGCAGATTGCGAATCAGGAATAGCGGTCTTCAGCTCGTTTGTTAGAGTTCCCCTTATCTGCTGCTTGTATGGTTTTAAATGAAGAAATGATTCCCCCTTCTTGATCGTGTTGAAGGTGAACATTGGCACTCGATTGTGTGTAAAGTTCAATTTTTCTTCTTCGGGAGAGTTGGAAATTCTCAACTCATCCTTTGCGCATCCATCTGCCATGGTCTCGTTGGCAGTGTGGGGCTTTTAAAGGTCAATAAGGTGTAATCTAGACTCTTCACTCGTTCGGCGAGGCGCGTCTACCTCCTGGCTGCAGAGGATTTTTCTTCTGGCTATATATTCGAGCCAATCAGTCTATTTCAACTGATCTTCTGCACCCTTGACTACAGGCGTCTTTTCTTCGAGGTACTTGTTCGCCCTCACGCTCCGGCTACCTTGACTGCAGTAGTCTTTTCTTCGGGATTTTTCGACCCTGTCTAGCACCTTGACCTTCTTGACGACTCTTCTTGACGGAAAATTTCTTGTATGCAAAGAAGGATAGCAAATTACTTTTGATACGGCGTTGACTTGGATGAAGCACGATACTTTTGAATAAATCTTCTTTCCGTTAGTCCAGAAGTAACACCTCCTTCGTAGGTTTCTGTTTACCGGATTCTGATTTTCTTCGCTGCGTGACCTTCCGCCATCTTTAACCGTCCCAATCGTGGTGACCAATAGCGTGGAAGCTTTGCTCGAAAAAACGCGATCGAAGCGCGCGCAAGTGGAGACCGGCCTTCATCTTCTGAGACGGAGGCTAATTCTCGTCAGATCTAGAAATTTTGTTAAATCGCCAAAATAAATTCCACCAAAATTGGCAAGTGGGCTCATTGGGATGAGCTGGAGTTTTTATAAGATACTTCACTGATTGGTCATTTGAAATAATAGAGATGACGCGTTTTTTAGAAAAAGCAATAAAATCCTTTGTCTCAAGATTCGACGACCAACCGAGTCATCAAAAACCTTGTAAAAACTCCAGCTTTGACCCGGCTCATTTGCCAGAATTTCTTCTCTTGAGGTATGCTGTGGTAAACGACAACCCTTGACTCAATAAGCATAAATTTAAATGTGGTAAAATTTTCCAGAAAATGAGCTAGAATGCTAAGCAATCCTGGGCCCAGGCCTGACCTGAAAAATCCAGTTGCTTATAAAAAAATGTGTGTCGGTATTTTGTATCGCAACGAAGTATAAGCCTCTAAAGGGTTAGAATTGAGTCTCCTTAGTAGGATTTGTATTCACTAAATCCTACCATAGTTGAGCGCCCCGTGTGGTTTATATACAATAGTCAATACAAATTCCGGATTTTGAAAAAGAAATTTTCCGACAGATTTCAAAAAATATACTGCTCTGCTCACACTGCTCGAAAAAAAAGAAATTGCTAAATCAAAATCCGTCATCAAAAATACGGCGTATATTCTAAAGCTTTACTTTTTTTTGCCTGAGAAAGGTTGAAGACTGGCTTCTAGCCTTTTATGCTTATCAGAAAAAATCAGAAGAAATAATAAAAAAAAATTTTCCCCGACATTTTATCACCCGACCAAAACTTTTTCCCGATTTTTTTTTCATCCCTGACCGAAACATTTACCCAAAATTTTATACTGAAACCAAAATAAATTAAATCTAGATTTTTACACCCTGAATTACAGAAGTTAGTGCTTTAAACGTCGAATTACAAGATCTTTTTTCGAGCTAGTGTAGGAAACCAATTCATTTGGATAATTTAGTCGGGGAAAAGTGACGAATTTTAAATTTTGGTCGGGGAAAAGTGACGAAAATGCCTCTAGGAGACGAAATTTTTCCCCGACTAATTAAAACCCCGACTTTTTCCCCGATAAGGTAACTGAGAAAAACCGATAGCAGACGAATGAACGGTTAATTTATAGGACCTCCGAGGTAGGTCCAAAAAAAACAGTGAAAAAATCTCGAGATTGCGCATAAAAACTTACTTGTCTCAAAATCTTGAAAAAAGTGCTTTTTGACCAATTTTCATCCCAATTGTTCATAGAAAAACAGCTATTACTTTTGATGCATCAATTTAGAAAAAATTTTTGAAAAATTTAAAACAGTTCAATTCTTTGCGGACAGTTTGAAAAAATTTCGAAACAAAAAGGTTAATTCCCATTAGAACTTACCATAAGGGAATTTATTTTGGCGGGAACTGCACTTTAGGCGTACAAACTTTTGCGAGCAGAAACTAACGCGATTTTCGCGAATTTTAGCCCTTTTCGCGAAAGTATTAAATGTCTTTGAAAATTCTTAAAAGGGTCATTCGCGAAAGTTTATGCTCGCAAAAAATTCTTGACAAAATAGAAAATCTCTAAAATTTCAAACTTAGAATGAAATGTAAGATTTATTGCACTTTTTTAACTTGGTAAGGCAACATAAGTCAAATAACAAAAGTTTCAAACCAATTCAAGAAGTATTTTGTCCCTCTTAGCTATTTTTCGTGTGAAAATTTCCATTCTCGGGTAAGTTATGGCATGTCTTAAAATTACCATAATTTTTAGATCGCATTAGTCGACAGAAAATGACCAAACAAATGACTGAACATGAAGGGTACTATGATGAAGTTTCTCGCCTGATGTGTAACCTAATTGTTTTTTTGCTGATTTTCGCGAAAAACCGCAAAAACTGATCATTACGTAATAATCGATGACGTCATCAAAACTAAAAATTGAATTTCTCAAGAATGGTTTATCCAATTGTCTTCAAACTTTCACCAAAGATGTATCGTACTAAAGTCGTTCATTTGATAAAAAGATTTTTTCAAAATTTTGATGACGTCAGCAGAAAATAGGATTTTTCGTTTTTTTTCCCTTAAATTTACGACCCGATGGATGTAAAATTTATAATTTTTATGAAATATTTCAAGTTTTTCGATATTGCAAAGTCCAAACTGAAAATTTTTTAAAATGACAATTTTGATTTAACAACGTCTTAATCAAGTTTTTGAAAACAAATCTCTTTTGAAAATAGTTCATTCATGTATGGAATAAGCTGTGAAAATTTTAGAAAAAAAGCTTAACTGAAACTGAAAATATTAAGCTTTAAAGATATTTTCCTCCTATATTTTGCAAAAAAATGACAGAATTTGCCGTTTTTGCTGATTCAGCGAAAATTTTTATATATAATGTTAATTTTTTGTTATAAACTATTAACTCAAGGTGATAGGAATAGAATTCCAAGATTTTTTGCTTTTTCTCATATTTAGAATTTTCGGTTTTGTCAATGCTGATTCTAGGGCTCCAAAATACTGGTTGACCTTCAAGATGCTATATCTTTTACCCAGCCTCTAAAGTCACAGATGTAGTTGCATTTTCTGAACGGCATTAGGTGTAGAAAGTTTCCTATACCCCGTTTTTATAACTTATTTTCAATATCCAAGAAGCTAGAGTGAGTTATATGCAATTTTTATCTAATTTTGGTGTTAGAATATTTCCTTTAGACGCAAATATGTTATTTTGAATCCGTCTCAAACCAGCAAAAACATGCTCATTTATAGGTATAACCATCATTCTTTCAAAATAAATAAAAATCGTTTAATTCTGATAAATCTAGAAGTCAGAATCTTCATTTTAATGAAAACCTCCGTTTTGAGGGCCGTCTCCGTTTTGGGGGCCATATACTGTAAAGAACATAGAAATTGTCTCAAACGTATACGAGCTGTAGCGCCCTCCCCAGTAGGCTAAAAATTGGCAGTATTGTAGATCTTCTCTCTAAGAAAGGGTTTTTTTATGCCCAGTCTATTAAACATTTCCCTTCCCCAGATTTTACCAACATTACCCATGAAATGTAATTTAAAAACCTATATTTCATAATATTACTTATATATGTACAAAACTGAAGAAAATAATCATATATTCCCTATAACTAAAAATGTGAAAAAATACACTCCGGTTCATG